>NC_074668.1:80158578-80161078 GCF_029448725.1 Salvelinus fontinalis
GTAGAGTACAGTAGAGTTCAATAGAGTACAGTAGAGTACAGGACAGAACAACACAGAACAGTAGAGTACAGTAGAGTTCAGTAGAGTACAGCACAGAACAACACAGAACAGTAGAGTACAGTAGAGTTCAGTAGAGTACAGTAGAGTACAGCACAGAACAACACAGAACAGTAGAGTACAGTAGAGTTCAGTAGAGTACAGCACAGAACAACACAGAACAGTAGAGTACAGTAGAGTTCAGTAGAGTACAGTAGAGTACAGCACAGAACAACACAGAACAGTAGAGTACAGTAGAGTTCAGTAGAGTACAGCACAGAACAACACAGAACAGTAGAGTACAGTAGAGTTCAGTAGAGTACAGTAGAGTACAGTACAGCTCAGTAGAGTTCAGCAGAGTACAGTAGAGTACAGGACAGAACAACACAGAACAGAATAGTTCACTAGAGTACAGTATAGTTCAGTAGAGTACAGTAAAGTAAAGTACAGTATAGTTCAGTACAGTACAGTAAAGTAGAGTATAGTTCAGTACAGTACAATACAGTACATTATAGTGTACTCTACTCTACTCTACAGTACTAAACTCTACAGTACTTTTCTTTACTGTACTCTACTGTGCTGTAGTGTACTGTGTTGTTCAAACTTGTGAACCAAACTGTGGTTTGTGACTACTATGATTTCTCTTTGTAGCCAATTCAATTGCAGAAATTCCATTACTGATGTTTTGGAAATTCCGATACCAATTTGGTAACGTAATTCCAGTTTAACCACTTAAAGAAGTAAGCAAAATTGATATCAGTAAAAACATTACAACTAATTGATAGGTCTACCTTTACTTGTTACTTCTCTGAACTTAAATCATCCTCCATCCTCATGAGGGAAATAAATGAGAAAATATCTTAAAGTGTGTGTGTTTTTGGTATCAGAATTTCAAGGCACAAAGCAATGTTTCTTAAACATACAGACGGCAGATAAATGTCTCCAAAAGTAAATATAGAGTAAGTGTTTTGGAAAATGTATATACCTATGCCTTAATGTCTCAGAAATATAGACTCAGCTTTCATTTGACACCCAATTTGACATACTCCTATGAGCTTCACATGTTGGTGCTCATGAGTCCTTTTACATGGAAATGATCTTATCAGAACTGACAAGCTAACTAATCTAACTTGCCATTTTCTGAAACTCAAGAAACTAATTTAACTAACTACTCTTGTGGTTTCAATAACCATTGTACTTGTGTACCATAGAAAACCAAGCAAAGGCAATGACATTAAATTCTCTCAATTATACAAACTGTCAATCCAATCTCTTTCACGGTTTGACACAAATTATGCTAATGGTGTTATACCAGGACATAAGATGGGAGCTTCTGGTACTTACAATGTATGAGCTGGTATAAATCAAGGCAGGCTGCAACAAACGCTTGAATATAACTAATTATGCTTTTCATCTCTTGGTTACAGAGGTTTGGCTGTTATTCAAATAAAATCATATATCAACTGTCTCATCCCAATCCTCACTTCTAGATAGATAGATAGATACACAGATCCACAAAGAATTTGAAAACAAATCCAATTTTGATAAACTCCCATATCTACTGGGAGAAATTCCACAGTGTGCCATCACAGCAGCAAGATTTGTGACCTGTTGCCACAAGAAAAGGGCAACCAGTGAAGAACAAACACCATTGTAAATACAACCCATATTTATGCTTATTTATTTTAACTTGTGTGCTTTAACCATTTGTACATTGTTACAACACTGTATATATATAATATAACATTTGTAATGTCTTTATTGTTTTGAAACTTCTGTATGTGTAATGTTTACTGTTAATTTGTATTGTTTATTTCACTTTTGTAAAATATCTACCTCACTTGCTTTGGCAATGTTAACACATGTTTCCCATGCCAATAAAGCCCCTTGAATTGAATTGAATTGAATTGAATAGATAGATAGATAGATAGATAGATAGATAGATAGATAGATGATAGATAGATAGATAGATAGATAGATAGATAGATAGATAGAAAAATAGATAGATAGAAAGATAGATAGATAGATAGATAGATAGATAGATAGATAGATAGATAGATAGATAGATAGATAGATAATTGGAGATCATAGTGAATTCAATTAATCTTCACACTCATATAACCACTGGTGTACCTGAAACCAACAAGTAAACACAATCTTACTATGTCACTTGGACCAAGATCAACGGCCAGTATGTTTCTATAGCAATCAAACATCATATAAATCAATATATTTGATGATGTCCCAAAACTGTTAGAATGATGTCAAAATATCGCCACATTGCCAAATATACTGAAAGGTGCATGTGACACTGTGGGTGGGCTTGTGGCAAACCTCAGCCAGATAGTGTTTGTGTTGTGTGTTGAAGCCCATGCAGAATTGATGAAACCATGTGAGTATCGTCAGCAGCAGGGCTGAATCAGAGCGCTATGCCCGGCTGCACGCAGGACTCCCCGCTTCCCCT
>NC_074668.1:80163578-80351078 GCF_029448725.1 Salvelinus fontinalis
CTGAGGCTGGTTGGGGAACTCTGCTAAACTACTGAGGCTGGCTGGGGAACTCTGCTAAACTACTGAGGCTGGCTGGGGAACTCTGTTAAACTACTGAGGCTGGCTGGGGAACTCTGTTAAACTACTGAGGCTGGCTGGGGAACTCTGTTAAACTACTGAGGCTGGCTGGGGAACTCTGCTAAACTACAGAGGCTGGCTAGGGAACTCTGTTAAACTACTAAGGCTGGCTGGGGAACTCTGTTAAACTACTGAGGCTGGCTGGGGAACTCTGTTAAACTACTGAGGCTGGCTGGGGAACTCTGTTAAACTACTGAGGCTGGCTGGGGAACTCTGTTAAACTACTGAGGCTGGCTGGAGAACTCTGCTCAAATTCCGAGGCTGGCTGGGGAACTCTGTTAAACTACTGAGGCTGGCTGGGGAACTCTGCTAAACTACTGAGGCTGGCTGGGGAACTCTGCTAAACTACTGAGGCTGGCTGGGGAACTCTGCTCAACTACCAATGCTGGCTGGGGAACTCTGTTAAACTAATGAGGCTGGCTGGGGAACTCTGTTAAACTACTGAGGCTGGCTGGGGAACTCTGTTAAACTACTGAGGCTGGCTGGGGAACTCTGTTAAACTACTGAGGCTGGCTGGGGAACTCTGTTAAACTACTGAGGCTGGCTGGGGAACTCTGTTAAACTACTGAGGCTGGCTGGGGAACTCTGTTAAACTACTGAGGCTGGCTGGGGAGCTCTGCTCAAATTCCGAGACTGGCTGGGGAACTCTGTTAAACTACTGAGGCTGGCTGGGGAACTCTGCTAAACTACTGAGGCTGGCTGGGGAACTCTGCTAAACTACTGAGGCTGGTTGGGGAACTCTGATAAACTACTGAGGCTGGCTGGGGAACTCTGCTAAACTACTGAGGCTGGCTGGGGAACTCTGCTAAACTACTGAGGCTGGCTGGGGAACTCTGCTCAACTACCGATGCTGGCTGGGGAACTCTGTTAAACTACTGAGGCTGGCTGGGGAACTCTGCTCGGAACTCTGCTCAACTACCGAGGCTGGCTGGGGAACTCTGTTAAACTACTGAGGCTGGCTGGGGAACTCTGTTAAACTACTGAGGCTGGCTGGGGAACTCTGCTAAACTACTGAGGCTGGCTAGGGAACTCTGTTAAACTACTGAGGCTGGCTGGGGAACTCTGCTAAACTACTGAGGCTGGCTGGGGAACTCTGCTAAACTACTGAGGCTGGCTGGGGAACTCTGTTAAACTACTGAGGCTGGCTGGGGAACTCTGCTAAACTACTGAGGCTGGCTGGGGAACTCTGTTAAACTACTGAGGCTGGCTGGGGAACTCTGCTAAACTACTGAGGCTGACTGGGGAACTCTGTGTCACAGAGACAGGGCAAGTCACGGGGGGAAGGTCCTTCCTCCCTGCTCATATACGCATGCATGCAGCATGCAGGCACGGACACACACACACACACATGCACGCACACACACAATGGCACCTTTAGACAGTCTGTCCCTCACCTTTCAGCTACACGCAGTGAGTGTTCACCCTCTGTCATCGATCGCTGGTCTGTGAAGGATGACCGGGGCAATGGCCAGTGATAATTCTCTCACCAGGAGCCGTCACAGCGTTGTGACACTAACCAGAAAACAAAAGGAATGTCAGAGGAAACGTTAAGAAAAGGAAAAGTTTCAACAGCCCCACCTGCTGGTGGAAATATGTAATTGTGTCTTATTATTAAAAATGTATTCGACAGATTCATCCTTAGAAGTAGCACTATAGTAGAGAAGCCAGAAATGTACGGACTGTAGTTCATCTAAAATTTGATGCTGTCATTCTGGGGTATTGCCTCAGATAACAGCCACGTTACCACTGTCATTGTCTAAATAATGGATGCGATTACTGAAAGAGAAGAAAAAGCAACACCATCTACATGTTTGTGTGTCTGGTCAGCTCTCTGTGTGTACCATGTTAGTGTGTCTGGTCAGCTCTCTGTGTGTAACATGTTAGTGTGTCTGGTCAGCTCTCTGTGTGTACCATGTTAGTGTGTCTGGTCAGCTCTCTGTGTGTACCATGTTAGTGTGTCTGGTCAGCTCTCTGTGTGTACCATGTTAGTGTTTCTGGTCAGCTCTCTGTGTGTAACATGTTAATGTGTCTGGTCAGCTCTCTGTGTGTAACATGTTAGTGTGTCTGGTCAGCTCTCTGTGTGTACCATGTTAGTGTGTCTGGTCAGCTCTCTGTGTGTACCATGTTAGTGTGTCTGGTCAGCTATCTGTGTGTACCATGTTAGTGTGTCTGGTCAGCTATCTGTGTGTACCATGTTAGTGTGTCTGGTCAGCTCTCTGTGTGGGCTGTGAGGTGTGTAACATGTTAGTGTGTCTGGTCAGCTCTCTGTGTGTACCATGTTAGTGTGTCTGCTCAGCTCTCTGTGTGTACCATGTTAGTGTGTCTGGTCAGCTCTCTGTGTGTACCATGTTAGTGTGTCTGGTCAGCTCTCTGTGTGTACCATGTTAGTGTGTCTGGTCAGCTCTCTGTGTGTATAATGTTAGTGTGTCTGGTCAGCTCTCTGTGTGGGCTGTGAGGTGTGTAACATGTTAGTGTGTCTGGTCAGCTCTCTGTGTGGGCTGTAAGGTGTGTAACATGTTAGTGTATCTGGTCAGCTCTCTGTGTGGGCTGTGAGGTGTGTAACATGTTAGTGTGTCTGGTCAGCTATCTGTGTGGGCTGTGAGGTGTGTAACATGTTAGTGTGTCTGGTCAGCTCTCTGTGTGTAACATGTTAGTGTGTCTGGTCAGCTCTCTGTGTGGGCGGTGAGGTGTGTAACATGTTAGTGTGTCTGGTCAGCTCTCTGTGTGGGCTGTGAGGTGTGTAACATGTTAGTGTGTCTGGTCAGCTCTCTGTGTGTAACATGTTAGTGTGTCTGGTCAGCTCTCTGTGTGGGCTGTGAGGTGTGTAACATGTTAGTGTGTCTGGTCAGCTCTCTGTGTGGGCTGTGAGGTGTGTAACATGTTAGTGTGTCTGGTCAGCTCTATGTGTGTAACATGTTAGTGTGTCTGGTCAGCTCTCTGTGTGGGCTGTGAGGTGTGTAACATGTTAGTGTGTCTGGTCAGCTCTCTGTGTGGGCTGTGAGGTGTGTAACATGTTAGTGTGTCTGGTCAGCTCTCTGTGTGTACCATGTTAGTGTGTCTGGTCAGCTCTCTGTGTGTACCATGTTAGTGTGTCTGGTCAGCTCTCTGTGTGTAACATGTTAGTGTGTCTGGTCAGCTCTTTGTGTGTACCATGTTAGTGTGTCTGGTCAGCTCTCTGTGTGTACCATGTTAGTGTGTCTGGTCAGCTCTCTGTGTGTAACATGTTAGTGTGTCTGGTCAGCTCTCTGTGTGTAACATGTTAGTGTGTCTGGTCAGCTCTCTGTGTGTACCATGTTAGTGTGTCTGGTCAGCTCTCTGTGTGTACCATGTTAGTGTGTCTGGTCAGCTCTCTGTGTGTACCATGTTAGTGTGTCTGGTCAGCTATCTGTGTGTACCATGTTAGTGTGTCTGGTCAGCTCTCTGTGTGGGCTGTGAGGTGTGTAACATGTTAGTGTGTCTGGTCAGCTCTCTGTGTGTACCATGTTAGTGTGTCTGGTCAGCTCTCTGTGTGTACCATGTTAGTGTGTCTGGTCAGCTCTCTGTGTGTACCATGTTAGTGTGTCTGGTCAGCTCTCTGTGTGTATAATGTTAGTGTGTCTGGTCAGCTCTCTGTGTGGGCTGTGAGGTGTGTAACATGTTAGTGTGTCTGGTCAGCTCTCTGTGTGGGCTGTGAGGTGTGTTTCATGTTAGTGTATCTGGTCAGCTCTCTGTGTGGGCTGTGAGGTGTGTAACATGTTAGTATGTCTGCTCAGCTCTCTGTGTGGGCTGTGAGGTGTGTAACATGTTAGTGTGTCTGGTCAGCTCTCTGTGTGGGCTGTGAGGTGTGTAACATGTTAGTGTGTCTGGTCAGCTCTCTGTGTGGGCTGTGAGGTGTGTAACATGTTAGTGTGTCTGGTCAGCTCTCTGTGTGTATAATGTTAGTGTGTCTGGTCAGCTCTCTGTGTGGGCGGTGAGGTGTGTAACATGTTAGTGTGTCTGGTCAGCTCTCTGTGTGGGCTGTGAGGTGTGTAACATGTTAGTGTGTCTGGTCAACTCTATGTGTGTAACATGTTAGTGTGTCTGGTCAGCTCTCTGTGTGGGCTGTGAGGTGTGTAACATGTTAGTGTGTCTGGTCAGCTCTCTGTGTGGGCTGTGAGGTGTGTAACATGTTAGTGTGTCTGGTCAGCGCTCTGTGTGTACCATGTTAGTATGTCTGGTCAGCTCTCTGTGTGTACCATGTTAGTGTGTCTGGTCAGCTCTCTGTGTGTAACATGTTAGTGTGTCTGGTCAGCTCTCTGTGTGGGCGGTGAGGTGTGTAACATGTTAGTGTGTCTGGTCAGCTCTCTGTGTGGGCTGTGAGGTGTGTAACATGTTAGTGTGTCTGGTCAGCTTTCTGTGTGGGCTGTGAGGTGTGTAACATGTTAGTGTGTCTGGTCAACTCTATGTGTGTAACATGTTAGTGTGTCTGGTCAGCTCTCTGTGTGGGCTGTGAGGTGTGTAACATGTTAGTGTGTCTGGTCAGCTCTCTGTGTGGGCTGTGAGGTGTGTAACATGTTAGTGTGTCTGGTCAGCGCTCTGTGTGTACCATGTTAGTGTGTCTGGTCAGCTCTCTGTGTGTACCATGTTAGTGTGTCTGGTCAGCTCTCTGTGTGTAACATGTTAGTGTGTCTGGTCAGCTCTCTGTGTGGGCTGTGAGGTGTGTAACATGTTAGTGTGTCTGGTCAGCTCTCTGTGTGGGCTGTGAGGTGTGTAACATGTTAGTGTGTCTGGTCAGCTCTCTGTGTGTAACATGTTAGTGTGTCTGGTCAGCTCTCTGTGTGGGCGGTGAGGTGTGTAACATGTTAGTGTGTCTGGTCAGCTCTCTGTGTGGGCTGTGAGGTGTGTAACATGTTAGTGTGTCTGGTCAGCTTTCTGTGTGGGCTGTGTGGTGTGTAACATGTTAGTTTGTCTGGTCAGCTCTATGTGTGTAACATGTTAGTGTGTCTGGTCAGCTCTCTGTGTGGGCTGTGAGGTGTGTAACATGTTAGTGTGTCTGGTCAGCTCTCTGTGTGGGCTGTGAGGTGTGTAACATGTTAGTGTGTCTGGTCAGCTCTCTGTGTGTACCATGTTAGTGTGTCTGGTCAGCTCTCTGTGTGTAACATGTTAGTGTGTCTGGTCAGCTCTCTGTGTGGGCTGTGAGGTGTGTAACATGTTAGTGTGTCTGGTCAGCTCTCTGTGTGGGCTGTGAGGTGTGTAACATGTTAGTGTGTCTGGTCAGCTCTCTGTGTGGGCTGTGAGGTGTGTACCATGTTCGTGTGTCTGCTCAGCTCTCTGTGTGGGCTGTGAGGTGTGTAACATGTTAGTGTGTCTGGTCAGCTTTCTGTGTGGGCTGTGAGGTGTGTAACATGTTAGTGTGTCTGGTCAGCTCTCTGTGTGGGCTGTGAGGTGTGTAACATGTTAGTATGTCTGGTCAGCTCTCTGTGTGGGCTGTGAGGTGTGTAACACGTTAGTATGTCTGCTCAGCTCTCTGTGTGGGCTGTGAGGTGTGTAACATGTTAGTGTGTCTGGTCAGCTCTCTGTGTGGGCTGTGAGGTGTGTAACATGTTAGTGTGTCTGGTCAGCTCTCTGTGTAACATGTTAGTATGTCTGGTCAGCTCTCTGTGTGTAACATGTTAGTGTGTCTGGTCAGCTCTCTGTGTGGGCTGTGAGTTGTGTAACATGTTAGTGTGTCTGGTCAGCTCTCTGTGTGTACCATGTTAGTGTGTCTGGTCAGCTCTCTGTGTGTAACATGTTAGTGTGTCTGGTCAGCTCTCTGTGTGTAACATGTTAGTGTGTTTGGTCAGCTCTCTGTGTGGGCTGTGAGGTGTGTAACATGTTAGTGTGTCTGGTCAGCTCTCTGTGTGTACCATGTTAGTGTGTCTGGTCAGCTCTCTGTGTGGGCTGTGAGGTGTGTAACATGTTAGTGTGTCTGGTCAGCTCTCTGTGTGGGCTGTGAGGTGTGTAACATGTTAGTGTGTCTGGTCAGCTCTCTGTGTGTACCATGTTAGTGTGTCTGGTCAGCTCTCTGTGTGGGCAGTGAGGTGTGTAACATGTTAGTGTGTCTGGTCAGCTCTCTGTGTGGGCTGTGAGGTGTGTAACATGTTAGTGTGTCTGGTCAGCTCTCTGTGTGGGCTGTGAGGTGTGTAACATGTTAGTGTGTCTGGTCAGCTCTCTGTGTGGGCTGTGAGGTGTGTAACATGTTAGTGTGTCTGGTCAGCTCTCTGTGTGGGCTGTGAGGTGTGTAACATGTTAGTATGTCTGGTCAGCTCTCTGTGTGGGCTGTGAGGTGTGTAACATGTTAGTATGTCTGCTCAGCTCTCTGTGTGGGCTGTGAGGTGTGTAACATGTTAGTGTGTCTGGTCAGCTCTCTGTGTGGGCTGTGAGGTGTGTAACATGTTAGTGTGTCTGGTCAGCTTTCTGTGTGGGCTGTGAGGTGTGTAACATGTTAGTGTGTCTGGTCAGCTCTCTGTGTGGGCTGTGAGGTGTGTAACATGTTAGTGTGTCTGGTCAGCTCTCTGTGTGGGCTGTGAGGTGTGTAACACGTTAGTATGTCTGCTCAGCTCTCTGTGTGGGCTGTGAGGTGTGTAACATGTTAGTGTGTCTGGTCAGCTCTCTGTGTGGGCTGTGAGGTGTGTAACATGTTAGTGTGTCTGGTCAGCTCTCTGTGTAACATGTTAGTATGTCTGGTCAGCTCTCTGTGTGTAACATGTTAGTGTGTCTGGTCAGCTCTCTGTGTGGGCTGTGAGTTGTGTAACATGTTAGTGTGTCTGGTCAGCTCTCTGTGTGTACCATGTTAGTGTGTCTGGTCAGCTCTCTGTGTGTAACATGTTAGTGTGTCTGGTCAGCTCTCTGTGTGTAACATGTTAGTGTGTTTGGTCAGCTCTCTGTGTGGGCTGTGAGGTGTGTAACATGTTAGTGTGTCTGGTCAGCTCTCTGTGTGTACCATGTTAGTGTGTCTGGTCAGCTCTCTGTGTGGGCTGTGAGGTGTGTAACATGTTAGTGTGTCTGGTCAGCTCTCTGTGTGGGCTGTGAGGTGTGTAACATGTTAGTGTGTCTGGTCAGCTCTCTGTGTGTACCATGTTAGTGTGTCTGGTCAGCTCTCTGTGTGGGCAGTGAGGTGTGTAACATGTTAGTGTGTCTGGTCAGCTCTCTGTGTGGGCTGTGAGGTGTGTAACATGTTAGTGTGTCTGGTCAGCTCTCTGTGTGGGCTGTGAGGTGTGTAACATGTTAGTGTGTCTGGTCAGCTCTCTGTGTGGGCTGTGAGGTGTGTAACATGTTAGTGTGTCTGGTCAGCTCTCTGTGGGCTGTGAGGTGTGTAACATGTTAGTATGTCTGGTCAGCTCTCTGTGTGGGCTGTGAGGTGTGTAACATGTTAGTATGTCTGCTCAGCTCTCTGTGTGGGCTGTGAGGTGTGTAACATGTTAGTGTGTCTGGTCAGCTCTCTGTGTGGGCTGTGAGGTGTGTAACATGTTAGTGTGTCTGGTCAGCTCTCTGTGTGTAACATGTTAGTATGTCTGGTCAGCTCTCTGTGTGTAACATTTTAGTGTGTCTGGTCAGCTCTCTGTGTTGGCTGTGAGGTGTGTAACATGTTAGTATGTCTGGTCAGCTCTCTGTGTGGGCTGTGATGTGTAACATGTTAGTATGTCTGGTCAGCTCTCTGTGTGGGCTGTGAGGTGTGTAACATGTTAGTGTGTCTGCTCAGCTCTCTGTGTGTAACATGTTAGTGTGTCTGGTCAGCTCTCTGTGTGTAACATGTTAGTGTGTCTGGTCAGCTCTCTGTGTGGGCTGTGAGGTGTGTAACATGTTAGTGTGTCTGGTCAGCTATCTGTGTGGGCTGTGAGGTGTGTAACATGTTAGTGTGTCTGGTCAGCTCTCTGTGTGTAACATGTTAGTGTGTCTGGTCAGCTCTCTGTGTGTAACATGTTAGTGTATCTGGTCAGCTCTCTGTGTGGGCTGTGAGGTGTGTAACATGTTAGTGTGTCTGGTCAGCTATCTGTGTGGGCTGTGAGGTGTGTAACATGTTAGTGTGTCTGGTCAGCTCTCTGTGTGTAACATGTTAGTGTGTCTGGTCAGCTCTCTGTGTGGGCGGTGAGGTGTGTAACATGTTAGTGTGTCTGGTCAGCTCTCTGTGTGGGCTGTGAGGTGTGTAACATGTTAGTGTGTCTGGTCAGCTCTCTGTGTGTAACATGTTAGTGTGTCTGGTCAGCTCTCTGTGTGGGCTGTGAGGTGTGTAACATGTTAGTGTGTCTGGTCAGCTTTCTGTGTGGGCTGTGAGGTGTGTAACATGTTAGTGTGTCTGGTCAGCTCTATGTGTGTAACATGTTAGTGTGTCTGGTCAGCTCTCTGTGTGGGCTGTGAGGTGTGTAACATGTTAGTGTGTCTGGTCAGCTCTCTGTGTGGGCTGTGAGGTGTGTAACATGTTAGTGTGTCTGGTCAGCTCTCTGTGTGTACCATGTTAGTGTGTCTGGTCAGCTCTCTGTGTGTAACATGTTAGTGTGTCTGGTCAGCTCTCTGTGTGTAACATGTTAGTGTGTCTGGTCAGCTCTCTGTGTGTACCATGTTATTGTGTCTGGTCAGCTCTCTGTGTGTACCATGTTAGTGTGTCTGGTCAGCTCTCTGTGTGTACCATGTTAGTGTGTCTGGTCAGCTATCTGTGTGTACCATGTTAGTGTGTCTGGTCAGCTCTCTGTGTGGGCTGTGAGGTGTGTAACATGTTAGTGTGTCTGGTCAGCTCTCTGTGTGTACCATGTTAGTGTGTCTGGTCAGCTCTCTGTGTGTACCATGTTAGTGTGTCTGGTCAGCTCTCTGTGTGTACCATGTTAGTGTGTCTGGTCAGCTCTCTGTGTGTATAATGTTAGTGTGTCTGGTCAGCTCTCTGTGTGGGCTGTGAGGTGTGTAACATGTTAGTGTGTCTGGTCAGCTCTCTGTGTGGGCTGTGAGGTGTGTAACATGTTAGTGTATCTGGTCAGCTCTCTGTGTGGGCTGTGAGGTGTGTAACATGTTAGTGTGTCTGGTCAGCTCTCTGTGTGGGCTGTGAGGTGTGTAACATGTTAGTGTGTCTGGTCAGCTCTCTGTGTGTAACATGTTAGTGTGTCTGGTCAGCTCTCTGTGTGGGCGGTGAGGTGTGTAACATGTTAGTGTGTCTGGTCAGCTCTCTGTGTGGGCTGTGAGGTGTGTAACATGTTAGTGTGTCTGGTCAGCTTTCTGTGTGGGCTGTGAGGTGTGTAACATGTTAGTGTGTCTGGTCAGCTCTATGTGTGTAACATGTTAGTGTGTCTGGTCAGCTCTCTGTGTGGGCTGTGAGGTGTGTAACATGTTAGTGTGTCTGGTCAGCTCTCTGTGTGGGCTGTGAGGTGTGTAACATGTTAGTGTGTCTGGTCAGCGCTCTGTGTGTACCATGTTAGTGTGTCTGGTCAGCTCTCTGTGTGTACCATGTTAGTGTGTCTGGTCAGCTCTCTGTGTGTAACATGTTAGTGTGTCTGGTCAGCTCTCTGTGTGGGCTGTGAGGTGTGTAACATGTTAGTGTGTCTGGTCAGCTCTCTGTGTGGGCTGTGAGGTGTGTAACATGTTAGTGTGTCTGGTCAGCTCTCTGTGTGGGCTGTGAGGTGTGTAACATGTTCGTGTGTCTGCTCAGCTCTCTGTGTGGGCTGTGAGGTGTGTAACATGTTAGTGTGTCTGGTCAGCTCTCTGTGTGGGCTGTGAGGTGTGTAACATGTTAGTGTGTCTGGTCAGCTCTCTGTGTGGGCTGTGAGGTGTGTAACATGTTAGTGTGTCTGGTCAGCTCTCTGTGTGGGCTGTGAGGTGTGTAACATGTTAGTATGTCTGGTCAGCTTTCTGTGTGGGCTGTGAGGTGTGTAACATGTTAGTGTGTCTGGTCAGCTCTATGTGTGTAACATGTTAGTGTGTCTGGTCAGCTCTCTGTGTGGGCTGTGAGGTGTGTAACATGTTAGTGTGTCTGGTCAGCTCTCTGTGTGGGCTGTGAGGTGTGTAACATGTTAGTGTGTCTGGTCAGCTCTCTGTGTGTACCATGTTAGTGTGTCTGGTCAGCTCTCTGTGTGTACCATGTTAGTGTGTCTGGTCAGCTCTCTGTGTGTAACATGTTAGTGTGTCTGGTCAGCTCTCTGTGTGTACCATGTTAGTGTGTCTGGTCAGCTCTCTGTGTGTAACATGTTAGTGTGTCTGGTCAGCTCTCTGTGTGTAACATGTTAGTGTGTCTGGTCAGCTCTCTGTGTGTAACATGTTAGTGTGTCTGGTCAGCTCTCTGTGTGTACCATGTTATTGTGTCTGGTCAGCTCTCTGTGTGTACCATGTTAGTGTGTCTGGTCAGCTCTCTGTGTGTACCATGTTAGTGTGTCTGGTCAGCTATCTGTGTGTACCATGTTAGTGTGCCTGGTCAGCTCTCTGTGTGGGCTGTGAGGTGTGTAACATGTTAGTGTGTCTGGTCAGCTCTCTGTGTGTACCATGTTAGTGTGTCTGGTCAGCTCTCTGTGTGTACCATGTTAGTGTGTCTGGTCAGCTCTCTGTGTGTACCATGTTAGTGTGTCTGGTCAGCTCTCTGTGTGTATAATGTTAGTGTGTCTGGTCAGCTCTCTGTGTGGGCTGTGAGGTGTGTAACATGTTAGTGTGTCTGGTCAGCTCTCTGTGTGGGCTGTGAGGTGTGTAACATGTTAGTGTATCTGGTCAGCTCTCTGTGTGGGCTGTGAGGTGTGTAACATGTTAGTGTGTCTGGTCAGCTCTCTGTGTGGGCTGTGAGGTGTGTAACATGTTAGTGTGTCTGGTCAGCTCTCTGTGTGTAACATGTTAGTGTGTCTGGTCAGCTCTCTGTGTGGGCGGTGAGGTGTGTAACATGTTAGTGTGTCTGGTCAGCTCTCTGTGTGGGCTGTGAGGTGTGTAACATGTTAGTGTGTCTGGTCAGCTTTCTGTGTGGGCTGTGAGGTGTGTAACATGTTAGTGTGTCTGGTCAGCTCTATGTGTGTAACATGTTAGTGTGTCTGGTCAGCTCTCTGTGTGGGCTGTGAGGTGTGTAACATGTTAGTGTGTCTGGTCAGCTCTCTGTGTGGGCTGTGAGGTGTGTAACATGTTAGTGTGTCTGGTCAGCGCTCTGTGTGTACCATGTTAGTGTGTCTGGTCAGCTCTCTGTGTGTACCATGTTAGTGTGTCTGGTCAGCTCTCTGTGTGTAACATGTTAGTGTGTCTGGTCAGCTCTCTGTGTGGGCTGTGAGGTGTGTAACATGTTAGTGTGTCTGGTCAGCTCTCTGTGTGGGCTGTGAGGTGTGTAACATGTTAGTGTGTCTGGTCAGCTCTCTGTGTGGGCTGTGAGGTGTGTAACATGTTAGTATGTCTGGTCAGCTCTCTGTGTGGGCTGTGAGGTGTGTAACATGTTCGTGTGTCTGCTCAGCTCTCTGTGTGGGCTGTGAGGTGTGTAACATGTTAGTGTGTCTGGTCAGCTCTCTGTGTGGGCTGTGAGGTGTGTAACATGTTCGTGTGTCTGCTCAGCTCTCTGTGTGGGCTGTGAGGTGTGTAACATGTTAGTGTGTCTGGTCAGCTCTCTGTGTGGGCTGTGAGGTGTGTAACATGTTAGTGTGTCTGGTCAGCTCTCTGTGTGGGCTGTGAGGTGTGTAACATGTTAGTGTGTCTGGTCAGCTCTCTGTGTGGGCTGTGAGGTGTGTAACATGTTAGTATGTCTGGTCAGCTCTCTGTGTGGGCTGTGAGGTGTGTAACACGTTAGTATGTCTTCTCAGCTCTCTGTGTGGGCTGTGAGGTGTGTAACATGTTAGTGTGTCTGGTCAGCTCTCTGTGTGGGCTGTGAGGTGTGTAACATGTTAGTGTGTCTGGTCAGCTCTCTGTGTGTAACATGTTAGTATGTCTGGTCAGCTCTCTGTGTGTAACATGTTAGTGTGTCTGGTCAGCTCTCTGTGTGGGCTGTGAGGTGTGTAACATGTTAGTGTGTCTGGTCAGCTCTCTGTGTGTACCATGTTAGTGTGTCTGGTCAGCTCTCTGTGTGTAACATGTTAGTGTGTCTGGTCAGCTCTCTGTGTGTAACATGTTAGTGTGTCTGGTCAGCTCTCTGTGGGGGCTGTGAGGTGTGTAACATGTTAGTGTGTCTGGTCAGCTCTCTGTGTGTACCATGTTAGTGTGTCTGGTCAGCTCTCTGTGTGGGCTGTGAGGTGTGTAACATGTTAGTGTGTCTGGTCAGCTCTCTGTGTGGGCTGTGAGGTGTGTAACATGTTAGTGTGTCTGGTCAGCTCTCTGTGTGTACCATGTTAGTGTGTCTGGTCAGCTCTCTGTGTGGGCAGTGAGGTGTGTAACATGTTAGTGTGTCTGGTCAGCTCTCTGTGTGGGCTGTGAGGTGTGTAACATGTTAGTGTGTCTGGTCAGCTCTCTGTGTGGGCTGTGAGGTGTGTAACATGTTAGTGTGTCTGGTCAGCTCTCTGTGTGGGCTGTGAGGTGTGTAACATGTTAGTATGTCTGGTCAGCTCTCTGTGTGGGCTGTGAGGTGTGTAACATGTTAGTATGTCTGCTCAGCTCTCTGTGTGGGCTGTGAGGTGTGTAACATGTTAGTGTGTCTGGTCAGCTCTCTGTGTGGGCTGTGAGGTGTGTAACATGTTAGTGTGTCTGGTCAGCTCTCTGTGTGTAACATGTTAGTATGTCTGGTCTGCTCTCTGTGTGTAACATTTTAGTGTGTCTGGTCAGCTCTCTGTGTGGGCTGTGAGGTGTGTAACATGTTAGTATGTCTGGTCAGCTCTCTGTGTGGGCTGTGAGGTGTGTAACATGTTAGTATGTCTGGTCAGCTCTCTGTGTGGGCTGTGAGGTGTGTAACATGTTAGTGTGTCTGCTCAGCTCTCTGTGTGTAACATGTTAGTGTGTCTGGTCAGCTCTCTGTGTGTAACATGTTAGTGTGTCTGGTCAGCTCTCTGTGTGGGCTGTGAGGTGTGTAACATGTTAGTGTGTCTGGTCAGCTCTCTGTGTGGGCTGTGAGGTGTGTAACATGTTAGTGTGTCTGGTCAGCTCTCTGTGTGTAACATGTTAGTGTGTCTGGTCAGCTCTCTGTGTTGGCTGTGAGGTGTGTAACATGTTCGTGTGTCTGGTCAGCTCTCTGTGTGGGCTGTGAGGTGTGTAACATGTTAGTGTGTCTGGTCAGCTCTCTGTGTGTAACATGTTAGTGTGTCTGGTCAGCTCTCTGTGTGGGCTGTGAGGTGTGTAACATGTTAGTGTGTCTGGTCAGCTCTCTGTGTGTAACATGTTAGTGTGTCTGGTCAGCTCTCTGTGTGTAACATGTTAGTGTGTCTGGTCAGCTCTCTGTGTGTAACATGTTAGTGTGTCTGGTCAGCTCTCTGTGTGTACCATGTTAGTGTGTCTGCTCAGCTCTCTGTGTGGGCTGTGAGGTGTGTAACATGTTATTGTGTCTGGTCAGCTCTCTGTGTGGGCTGTGAGGTGTGTAACATGTTAGTGTGTCTGGTCAGCTCTCTGTGTGTACCATGTTAGTGTGTCTGGTCAGCTCTCTGTGTGGGCAGTGAGGTGTGTAACATGTTAGTGTGTCTGGTCAGCTCTTTGTGTGGGCTGTGAGGTGTGTAACATGTTAGTGTGTCTGGTCAGCTCTCTGTGTTGGCTGTGAGGTGTGTAACATGTTAGTGTGTCTGGTCAGCTCTCTGTGTGGGCTGTGAGGTGTGTAACATGTTAGTGTGTCTGGTCAGCTCTCTGTGTGGGCTGTGAGGTGTGTAACATGTTAGTATGTCTGGTCAGCTCTCTGTGTGGGCTGTGAGGTGTGTAACATGTTAGTATGTCTGCTCAGCTCTCTGTGTGGGCTGTGAGGTGTGTAACATGTTAGTGTGTCTGGTCAGCTCTCTGTGTGGGCTGTGAGGTGTGTAACATGTTAGTGTGTCTGGTCAGCTCTCTGTGTGGGCTGTGAGGTGTGTACCATGTTAGTGTGTCTGGTCAGCTCTCTGTGTGTAACATGTTAGTATGTCTGGTCAGCTCTCTGTGTGTAACATTTTAGTGTGTCTGGTCAGCTCTCTGTGTGGGCTGTGAGGTGTGTAACATGTTAGTATTTCTGGTCAGCTCTCTGTGTGGGCTGTGAGGTGTGTAACATGTTAGTGTGTCTGCTCAGCTCTCTGTGTGTAACATGTTAGTGTGTCTGGTCAGCTCTCTGTGTGTAACATGTTAGTGTGTCTGGTCAGCTCTCTGTGTGGGCTGTGAGGTGTGTAACATGTTAGTGTGTCTGGTCAGATCTCTGTGTGGGCTGTGAGGTGTGTAACATGTTAGTGTGTCTGGTCAGCTCTCTGTGTGTAACATGTTAGTGTGTCTGGTCAGCTCTCTGTGTGGGCTGTGAGGTGGGTAACATGTTAGTGTGTCTGGTCAGATCTCTGTGTGGGCTGTGAGGTGTGTAACATGTTAGTGTGTCTGGTCAGCTCTCTGTGTGTAACATGTTAGTGTGTCTGGTCAGCTCTCTGTGTGGGCTGTGAGGTGTGTAACATGTTAGTGTGTCTGGTCAGCTCTCTGTGTGGGCTGTGAGGTGTGTAACATGTTAGTGTGTCTGGTCAGCTCTCTGTGTGGGCTGTGAGGTGTGTAACATGTTCGTGTGTCTGGTCAGCTCTCTGTGTGGGCTGTGAGGTGTGTAACATGTTAGTGTGTCTGGTCAGCTCTCTGTGTGTAACATGTTAGTGTGTCTGGTCAGCTCTCTGTGTGGGCTGTGAGGTGTGTAACATGTTAGTGTGTCTGGTCAGCTCTCTGTGTGTAACATGTTAGTGTGTCTGGTCAGCTCTCTGTGTGTAACATGTTAGTGTGTCTGGTCAGCTCTCTGTGTGTAACATGTTAGTGTGTCTGGTCAGCTCTCTGTGTGTACCATGTTAGTGTGTCTGCTCAGCTCTCTGTGTGGGCTGTGAGGTGTGTAACATGTTAGTGTGTCTGGTCAGCTCTCTGTGTGGGCTGTGAGGTGTGTAACATGTTAGTGTGTCTGGTCAGCTCTCTGTGTGGGCTGTGAGGTGTGTAACATGTAAGTGTGTCTGGTAAGCTCTCTGTGTGTAACATGTTAGTGTGTCTGGTCAGCTCTCTGTGTGGGCTGTGAGGTGTGTAACATGTAAGTGTGTCTGGTAAGCTCTCTGTGTGTAACATGTTAGTGTGTCTGGTCAGCTCTCTGTGTGTACCATGTTAGTGTGTCTGGTCAGCTCTCTGTGTGTCACATGTTAGTGTGTCTGGTCAGCTCTCTGTGTGTAACATGTTAGTGTGTCTGGTCAGCTCTCTGTGTGTACCATGTTAGTGTATCTGGTCAGCTCTCTGTGTGTACCATGTTAGTGTGTCTGCTCAGCTCTCTGTGTGTAACATGTTAGTGTGTCTGGTCAGCTCTCTGTGTGTACCATGTTAGTGTGTCTGCTCAGCTCTCTGTGTGTAACATGTTAGTGTGTCTGGTCAGCTCTCTGTGTGGGCTGTGAGGTGTGTAACATGTTAGTGTGTCTGGTCAGCCATCTGTGTGGGCTGTGAGGTGTGTACCATGTTAGTGTGTCTGCTCAGCGCTCTGTGTGGGCTGTGAGGTGTGTAACATGTTAGTGTGTCTGGTCAGCTCTCTGTGTGGGCTGTGAGGTGTGTAACATGTTAGTGTGTCTGGTCAGCTCTCTGTGTGGGCTGTGAGGTGTGTAACATGTTAGTGTGTCTGGTCAGCTTTCTGTGTGGGCTGTAAGGTGTGTAACATGTTAGTGTGTCTGGTCAGCTCTCTGTGTGGGCTGTGAGGTGTGTAACATGTTAGTATGTCTGGTCAGCTCTCTGTGTGGGCTGTGAGGTGTGTAACATGTTAGTGTGTCTGGTCAGCTCTCTGTGTGGGCTGTGAGGTGTGTAACATGTTAGTGTGTCTGGTCAGCTCTCTGTGTGTACCATGTTAGTGTGTCTGGTCAGCTCTCTGTGTGTAACATGTTAGTGTGTCTGGTCAGCTTTCTGTGTGTACCATGTTAGTGTGTCTGGTCAGCTCTCTGTGTGTACCATGTTAGTGTGTCTGGTCAGCTCTCTGTGTGTAACATGTTAGTGTGTCTGGTCAGCTCTCTGTGTGTACCATGTTAGTGTGTCTGGTCAGCTCTCTGTGTGTAACATGTTTGTGTGTCTGGTCAGCTCTCTGTGTGTACCATGTTAGTGTGTCTGGTCAGCTCTCTGTGTGTAACATGTTAGTGTGTCTGGTCAGCTTTCTGTGTGTAACATGTTAGTGTGTCTGGTCAGCTCTCTGTGTGTAACATGTTAGTGTGTCTGGTCAGCTCTCTGTGTGTAACATGTTAGTGTGTCTGGTCAGCTATCTGTGTGTAACATGTTAGTGTGTCTGGTCAGCTCTCTGTGTGGGCTGTGAAGTGTGTAACATGTTAGTGTGTCTGGTCAGCTCTCTGTGTGGGCTGTGAGGTGTGTAACATGTTAGTGTGTCTGGTCAGCTCTCTGTGTGGGCTGTGAGGTGTGTAACATGTTAGTATGTCTGGTCAGCTCTCTGTGTGGGCTGTGAGGTGTGTAACATGTTAGTGTGTCTGGTCAGCTCTCTGTGTGGGCTGTGAGGTGTGTAACATGTTAGTGTGTCTGGTCAGCTCTCTGTGTGGGCTGTGAGGTGTGTAACATGTTAGTGTGTCTGGTCAGCTCTCTGTGTGGGCTGTGAAGTGTGTAACATGTTAGTGTGTCTGGTCAGCTCTCTGTGTGGGCTGTGAGGTGTGTAACATGTTAGTGTGTCTGGTCAGCTCTCTGTGTGGGCTGTGAGGTGTGTAACCAAGCAGAATCCCTGTCCTCTGTGAAATGGTTGAACCCACTTAGCAAATTAGCAGCCTTGCCCCTATCTCTCCGGACACGCAACCACACACACACACGCACAGGCACACGCACACACAGCGGCCGGGATGGCAAAAGACCAGGCCTTTGAGAGCCTCACCAGGAGGGATAGAAACATGAAGAGGCCTAAGTGGA
This sequence comes from Salvelinus fontinalis, assembly GCF_029448725.1. Lineage (NCBI taxonomy): Eukaryota > Metazoa > Chordata > Actinopteri > Salmoniformes > Salmonidae > Salvelinus > Salvelinus fontinalis. The sequence goes on from NC_074668.1 coordinate 80,180,613, forward strand.
GAGGGAGGAGAAGAAAGAAAGTGGGATGTGTAGGAGGGCAAGGAAGTATGGAGAGCCCTGGGTGCAGATGTAGAGGACAGGGGTCCCATGGAGGGACCAGCCGTGGGGCAAATTAGACCAACACCAGCATCCAGTCGGTCAGTGGTACCCAGGCAGGGGCCAGGTTCTGCCCCTGCATGTACCCTCTCATTGGGGTCACCTAGCAGCCTGCTACACCCCCTCTGGTTTTCTGAAAATCTATTTATCCCCTTTCAGGCGAACTCAACTATCCTTTATAGGACCAGACCACAGCATGTTGAAAACAACAACTAAAGGATCCAAAATGTTGTAGCCATGGGCTACCAGACTGTGACATCAGGGCTGATCAAATATTTAACAGAAAGTCCACATCAACATACAACTGTGTGTGTGTGTGTGTGTGTGTGTGTGTGTGTGTGTGTGTGTGTGTGTGTGTGTGTGTGTGTGTGTGTGTGTGTGTGTGTGTGTGTGTGTGTGTGTGTGTGTGTGTGTGTGTGTGTGTGTGCGCGTGTGCGCGTGTGCGTGTGTGAAAGAGAGAGAGAGGAAGAGAGGAAGAGAGCTTCCCCGGCCCTCCTGCCCAGACCCCAGTAGCCATAGGGAACAAAACAGGGAGTAATGGACGAGGAGGATCAGATAGATTAAGCCCCTCGATCTTAGGAGTGATACGGCAGATTAACCTGCTAAGAAATGTTTAATTTTAAGCCAGATTTAGATCAAATGTGAGAAAGTCAAAGGCCTTCAGCTTGCTTTGTTCATTGGCTTCAATGTCTTGGGTCCTGGGTTATAAGCAGCGTCCAAAATGGCACCCTATTCCCTACAAAGTGCACTACCTTTGACCAGAGCCCAGGGCCTTGGTTAAAAGTAGTGCACTATGTAGGGAATAGGGTGCCATTTGGGACGGTCCCCAGCTGTTGGTTTTATGAACGGTATTATTATGACAGCGGATCATCTCACTAACAACTACAGGCCCCTGCACTGCTGCCTACACATCATTAGCCATCCATCTGTCAGGATACTAACAGGTTTGCACTAACATGGCCAATCAATGCTCACTTCACTGCATTCCTATTCACCAGAGTCGGAGAAGGGGATACACAGCTCACGCATGCACACACACAACACTCTGCAGACATGTACCCAGGGCATCGGAGGGGAGGTAGAGATAAAGGGCTGGTGCCAATAGTCAATTGGGGATTACAGAGGACGGAGGGACGGAGGGATGGAGGCATGGAGAACGTGTGAAAGCAGTGAAGTCACTCACACTACCACAGAGGCACAGAGCCTCACACACGCAAGGCAAGCACTCAGGCAGGCAAACACACTCAGGTCAAGTCACAGGAATATATGCATGCCCAGTTGCACAGCGCACACACCTACATACTGCATACCAAAACACACATACTGAATGGACATAACAATATGGACCTGGAAATGAAAAGAGTGGAAAATAACTTCACAAGTTGAAACGGGTGAAAACTCCATACAGTCCTTGGGAAAAACTCTATGGCAGTGGGGACAATGGACTGCGGTGAATGATCTGACTCCCTGTGTAACCCTATCTGAGGAGGCTGAGGAGGGGGAATACACCAGTGGTTAATGGGAAGGTCATTTAGAGAGAACCCCCCAGGTAGGAGGCTGGTCCTGGCACTGACACGGCTCGTTAGTCACAGTTCAATAACTGACACTCCAGGGAGCCCCTGTGTGGAGGCTGTGTGTGTCTGTGGACCCATTGGCCTGGGTAGGACATGACTACACAGCTGATTTCTAGTGCTGCCTGACCCTCCATTAGAGCCCTCACACGGGGTCCAACACGCAGATAAACCTGCTCACACGGACCCTGGGCTGCAGGAATCAGTAGCCATAACTAACAGGCTGGATAAATGTAAATTCCCCTATTCATGCAGACTGGAAGGATTAAAAACTGTTGAGGATGATGTACACTGTTAGAAAATAAAGCGTTCCAAAAGGGTCCTTCGGCTGTCCCCATGGGAGAACCCTTTTTGGTTCCAGGTAGAACCCTTTTGGGTTCCATGTAGAACCATCTGTAGAAAGGGTTCTACCTGTAAGCAAAAGGGTTCTACCTGCAACCAAAAAAGGGTCCTTCAAAGGGTTCTCCTATGGCAGGGGTGGGCAAACTTTTTGGCTCTGGGGCCACATCGGGATATTGAAATTCAACGGAGGGCCGCATTATATTGGGAACAATTGTTTGTTAAAATCAATTTGCGGGGGCCTCCCGAGTGGTGCAGCAGTCAGAGGCACTGCATCGCTGTGCTTGAGGCGTCACTATAGACCCGGGATCCATCCCAGGCTGTGTCACAGCTGGCAGTGACTGGGAGACCCATGAGACAGTGCACAATTGGCCCAGCATCGTCCTGGTTAGGAGAGGGTTCGGCAGGCCGAGATGTCCTTGTCCCACCGCACACTAGCGACTCCTGTGGCGGGCCAGGCGCACGCACGCTGACACGGTCGCCAGGTGTATGGTGTTTCTTCTGACACTTTGGTGCGGCTGGCTTCTGGGTTAAGCGAGCAGTGTGTCAAGAAGCAGTGGGGCTTGGTTGGGTTGTGTTTCGGAGGACGCACAGCTCTCGACCTTCGCCTCTCCCGAGTCCGTACAGGAGTTGCAACGATGGGACAAGACTGTAACTACCAATTGGATACCATGAAATTGGGGAGAAAAAATGTTGACAAAAAATATATACATATTTGTTTTTGTAAATGTCTCGCGGGCTGGATTGCAGTGCCCATCGGGCTGGAAACTGCCCGCAGGCCCTACTTTGCCCCCTCCCCCCCTTGTCCTATGGGGACAACCGAATAACCCTTTAAGGTTCTAGAGAGCACCTTTTTTTCTAAGAGTGTAGAGAAGGGGCAAAGCTCCATCACTAAAACCCTTGGGATTATTTAGGGTCCGATGGCATTATTGGTAATAAATGAGTTGATGACAAACAATACAGAGTAGTTGAAAATGTTAACTTGCAAGCCCAATACCTCAGGCCTATCGTTTTGTCAGACAGAGTGCTATAATTCTAGTGCTGAACTGTCTGTATTGATGGGAATGCCCTCTGTAACCTGTTTCTCTCTCTCTGGGTAGATAATAGTAACTAGGTGATTCCCCTACTAAGAGAGAGAGAGAATCTTCGGATTTTCACACATCTTATTGATCAGGAGGACAGTGAGAGACTGAGACACCACACAGCCATCCTTTCTCACTCTGAAAATCAATAGGCTTTCATGTGTTTGTTCATCCATGTGTTACCATGTTCTCAGTCACACATGCCCAGGGCACAATTACGACATAAAACTGAGATTTAGGTTTTGGGTCGATTTTCGGTCTTGTGGGATTTGGTGGACCTATACAGTATTTTATTGTCGGTTAATGCTTAGTGCCATGAGGAGAGCAGAAAGGGTCTGTGTCTCCCTCTGGTGGTCATATTGTGAAACATACATTTATTGTAGCCCTAATCTGAATAAAGTATGTTTATTTGCAGTTCCATATTCCAGTGTATAAATGCAACAAAAAAAACAGTTATGAGGACCAGTACCTCAATGTGATACTTAGGCCTATACTCATGGGCAAGTGGCGGCACTGAAAACAGTGCCAAGGAAAAATGTACCAAACGTATACATGTCTTACTATGTCCAATCCATGGGATGTCCATTCTGAAGGATGACGCAGTCATCCTGTCATAGGTACGAGCGTAGGCTAAACCTATTTAGCAAGTTGAAAAAAATACACATCAGATGTGTACCAGAAAATAAATATCGACGCTCTCAATTCTTGGATCGAAACACGACATCATTCTGCCTCTTGGTTTACCTCCCGTCCCTTTGATGGCATTTTACCTGCATGGTCCTTTTCAAGAACTTGAATATTTAACCACAACATGTAGGCCTAATGTTTAAAGTTGTGCTGCTATGTTGTTTCAACTTTCAAGGTGATGGTTTTATGTATCTCCCTGAGTAAACCACTAGAGGTCAGTATTTGTTAGCTGTTAAAGTTCAGTTAGTTGTCTGATGTTCACAAGTGGATATGATGGATTTTACAAGCAGCAGTTAATTGGAAAGCACGTACTGTGTAGGCATGTCAAACATATTATTAAACATAAATAAAAAACTATATTTATACAGATATGATTTCTTTTAACCTTTATTTAACTAGGCAAATCATTTAATTTAGAACAAATTATTATTTACAATGGCGGCCTACCCCGGTCAAACCCGGACGACGCTGGGCCAATTGTGCGCCACCCTATGGGAATCCGATCACGGCCAGATGTGATACACCCTGGATATAATCAAACCAATGGCTTTTCTTCATGAACAAGGGCACAATCTGTGCCCAATATAGTCTGTGAATCCGTTTTAGGTCTGAAATTCTATATGATCTATTATTCAAATAATAATCAAAACTGTAGTTATCTACATATCTCAGCAAGAGGCTGTGTCTGTGGATAGTGACATCACAGGGTACTTCTTCCTCATTCAAGTTCAACAGTGATATTGCAGTTATAACAGCTGAGGCATTCTGGAGTTGTCCTTCATATATGTACTGTATATATATATATACTTTTTTTTTATCTCAATTAGGAATCTGTTAAACTTAAGTGGTTTATGTTTTTTGTAAAAGTTGATAAAGAGGATATTAACATTAAACTTTGAGGAAGTACATGTATAACACAGAATGACTCCCTTGCTGTTTAAAGATGCCTTTTGGGTAAGTTCACTCAGTCTGCTACCATTGTCTTTTGATGTCCTGCGTTGGTGTGTGTAACTAGATATAACTAGACCGTCTACTGATAACTCATTTAAAATCTCTCTATCCAGAAATATTCGTATTTTGTTCATTCTCAACCATTTACAGACTTGAAAGTGTAGTGAGCCTTTTAAAGCAAACAGTGTTAGGTTTCTAAAATGTGACAATTGTCTGTCAGAATATGATGTCCACAGTAATAACATGCCAATGAAATTTGGAACTGAACTGGGTGCTGTGGGAAAGCTGGAAAGGTCTGGGTTCAACTCTTACTGCTAACCCCTTAGATATGCACTGTAGGATATGCACTGTAGGATATGCACTGTGCTTTCACCACAATTTCCACGTTTTAATCTGTTATATTCTGTTCAACTTGTGAGGTATCGTAGTATTTTTGCACAGGTGTTCCCTGAGGCGTTGGTTGCTATGGCTCCCTTCCTGCTCACGGTGGTTATGAATTTAGCCCTCTCATTGTCCAGATAGATTTGCATCCAAGGCAACAGTTGATAATCTACCTGTCATCTTCAGACATGAAAGAGAACATATTAAATTGGTTTCTATTATCCTGTCTGTAACTGAAGGTTGTTCAAAGTGAATATTCTATGGTCCTCTGGACAGTCCTCTGACTATATTGTCTGTTGTTTGTACTGTTTGTACTTTATGACGCAATGCACATTTCAGTGAAACGTAATATTAATTTTAAATGCTTTGGGGATTTCACCAGGTTCATATACCATGTTGTAAAGACACTAGACCCCCTTCTATGGGAACCAATCCCTAAACAAGTTCCAACTTCTGTGGAATCTAACTCTTCAGTATGTGCCACTAAATACAGAGAAAAACCACTGGGCAGTTTGAGTCAAACGTTTATTTTGTAACTATTGTTGTGTAACTGGATTACAACACATCTCTTTGTCTCTCTGTAGGGAGTTGATTTCACTAATCATCTGGGCTATGAGGTTCTGATTCAGAGACTATGTGATGGCAGGCGGATGTGCAAAGATGTGGAGGAACTGCTGAAGATGAGGTAGGGTTTCTCTGACGTCATTAAAACTTCATACAAAATGCATGCAGGGATGGTCAGCAGTGATTGCTCACTGAATCGGAATGTTCATACAACTCAGATTGGTCTACACTCTACAAAACACAGCACTTTTAAGTCTGCCTGTTTGTCTGTCTACAGGGCCATGGCAGAAGAGAGGTATGGGAAGGATCTGGTGACAATAGCACGTAAAACTGGGGGACAGACAGAGATCAGGTAAATGGCTGGTTACGTACATATATAGAGATGATATGTTTGGACAATTTCCATAATACCTACTATGCATAAGTTAGCCAAAGTGCTGTCATAACAGATACAAATAACATTGTGGGGGGGGGGGGGGGGGGGCGTTGGCCAAAATCAAATGTAATGTTCTTTTTTTCCTTTAAATAATTTGCCATAACCTGGCGTAGCGCGCCTGCTAATATGCCACAACCACTTCACAGGCAATATAATAGGTAGTCAATAGAATAATAGTGGTATTTTTAGAATATAAATGATAGAGTCAGGGTTCAGTAGTGGCACACAATGCCATTAAGTCACACATACTAGCCCTCGTGGAATCATTGCCACCAGAGAGAGAGAGAGAAAATGTGTGTGTGTGTGTGCATCCTCAATCCAGTTTCCTGTTCGCACAGTTAATCTTTACACCATTGCTAATAAGTCAGTCATGTGACATGGTAAAGTTGGACACAGAGAAGAGACCAGACAAGGAATCAGTGGTTAAGGATAAACATAATAATTTACTGAGAAACGGTAGCCGCAGGATCACAGTACACTTGAAAACTCACTCAGGAAACAAACGCACACAGTAAACAATTCAAGCTTCTGCAAAGGACAACAGAAAACACACCTCTTAACAGGGAAATCATTATCGCCTTGGGTCAGGTTCTTGTGTCTGGGCTTGTCGGACCGTGGTCTCAATACCCCATATCACAGAGTCCACAATGCGGGAGCTGGGGATGATGGGCCCGGAGTCCCTCTCCTAGTTAGAGGTATCGTGTTGGCGGGACAGGGCGCCTGCTTTCCGATTCTTGGATCCCGGGCGATAGGCTAGTGTGAAATCAAACCTATTAAAAAACAGAGCCCACCTAGCCTGGCGAGCGTTCAACCTCTTGAATGGAGACCAAGTTCTTAAGGGCCCACTTAACTGCCAAGAGCTCACAGTTGCCTACATCGTAGTTGCGTTCCGCTGGCGAGAACCACTTGGAGAGAAAGGCGCATGGGTGCAGTTTCTTGTCCTCTTCGTTCTGCTGTGAAAGGACCACCCCTGCTCCGGTGTCCGAGGCGTCCACTTCTACCACAAAGGGCCAGTAGGATCAGGAGGAACGAGGATGGGTCCAGAGGTGAAACATCCCTTGAGCTCTATGAATGCCCTGTCAACCTCGGGAGTCTAGCAAAACTGGTCTGGGACTTTAAAAAAATGATGTAACCTTTATTTAACTAGGCAAGTCAGTTAAGAACAAATTCTTATTTATAATGACGGCCTACCCCGGCCAAACCCGGACGACACTGGGCAAATTGACATGCGGGTTAGGACCGTGAGAGGCGCTGCCACTGCACCAAAGTTGCATATAAAACGCCTGTAAAAATTGTTTAACCCGAGGAACCGCTGGACCTGGTTGAGTGAGGTGGGACGGGGCCAGTCGGCGACCGCCTCAACCTTTTTGGGGTCCATTTGGATGCCTGTGGTAGAGATAATGTGATCCAGGAAGGACACTTGGGATACGTGGAACTCACACTTCTCTATCTTAACATATAGTTGGCTCTGCAGGAGGCATATCAGGACTTGGGGACGTGCAGTATGTGTTCTGGAAAGGTTTTGGAGAAGATCAGAATGTTGTTGAGGTAAACAAAGAGAAACCAATTCGAGTGTCATTGATCAATGCTTGAAAGACTGCCGGTGAGTTCGATAATTCGAAGGGCATGATTAAATACTCACAGTGTCCACTAGGGGTGTTAAAGGCAGTTTTCCACTCATCTCCCTGATTCTCACCAGATTTTAAGAGTTGTGGAGGTCCAGTTTGGTGAAGAATTGGGCCAACTCCAAGACGGTGGACATCAGGGGTAGGGGGTAACGATTCTTGATCGTAATCCAGTTCAGCCCTCTGTAATCGATGCAAGGACGCAGGACTCCATCCTTCTTACCCACAAAGAAGCCTGCAACAGCTAGGGATGTAGAGGGGCTAATGAAACCTGCCTCCAGCGACTCCCGGATGTAATTGTCCATGACTGCTGCTTCAGGGGTTGAGAGATAGTACAGACGTCCCTAGGTAGGTGCGGAGCTGGGTAGGAGTTCTATGGCAGTCATATGAACGATCTGGAAGAAGGGTGGCGGCTTGCCTCTTACTGCAGGCCTCCGGGAGGTCGAAGTATTCAGGAGGGAGAGTGGAGAAGTCTTGGACTTCAATGGATGCAGGAGGACATGGCGAGGCTCTTGGTGGAGGTCTTAGACATTTAGTCTGGCAGTCCTTACCCCAGTCTAGTAGGTGTCCCATGGACCAGGAGAATAGTGGGTTATGTAGTTCTAGCCAGGGGTACCCTAGGATAAGGGGGTTCTCGGGAGCAGTGATCAAAAAAAACTAAGAGTCTCTGAGTGTTTCACCCAAGCCTGCAGTAGGATGGCCTTGGTCTGATATTCCACCTGACCGGAGCAAATGGGCCATCTATCGAGGGCTTGAATCTGCAGAGGGATGGGACACTTCACGCAGGTGATTGGTAATTATCTGATGAAGTCCTGATCAATAAAATTATCTGTGGTCCCGGAGTCCACGAAGGCTTGAATCTGGTGCTGACGGTTGTCCCAGTGGAGGGTTGCGAGTAGTGACAGACGGTGACTGAGAGGTAGCTGCACAGCTCGTCAGGGTCTCCCGTTGTCCTGGCAAGCCCTGGCGTTTCCCATCAGCTCTGGACATGTAGCACGGAGATGGCCGAGACCTCCGCAGTAGAGGCGTCGCGCAGTAGAGCCGTCGCGAATGCGCCTGTCACGCACCTGTGGACTCAGACGTGTGGGTTCCAGCTGCATGGGCTCCTCCGTTCTGGGTTTGGGGGGCTTAAGGTGCTCAGGAAACCGAGATACTGGGGTGGAGTCAAAAAGGCGCTGTCTCATGCATTCGAGGCGGTTGTCGATCCTGATTGCCAGCATTATCAGGGACTCAAGGTCCTCTCCCAGTTCCCGAGAGGCCAGTTCATCCTTGGAGTTAGACACACCCTGGTGGAAAGCAGTTTCCAGGACCTCCGTATTCCACACACTCTCGGAGGCGAGGTTGTGGAACTCAATGGCGAAGTCAGCAACTGGTCTGGCCCCTTGGCAGATGTTGAACAGTCGGCTGGCCGCTTCTCTTCCGCCGACTGGGTGGTCGAAGACTTGTAACTCAGTGATGAAGGCTTATATGGAGCTGCAGGATGGTGGCTGCTGTTCCCACACCGCCATTGCCCACGCCAGGGCATTGCCCGAGAGTAGAGAGATGATGTAGGCGATCATGGTCGATCGGTGTGGAACGAGGAGGAGTGTAGCTCGAACACCAGAGAACACTGAATGAGGAAGGAACCCCTTGCATCCTCCCGGGTGGCCGTCATACCGCTCGGGGGCTGGGATCTTGGGTTCCCGGTGCAGGTTCCCTGGAGGAACTACGGCGACATCTGCAGCACTGGGCGATGAGACTTGGACATTGGCCCCTCTTGGGTTGAGGTTGGACTGTGGTTGGAGGGAGTTGGTAAGTGCCCGGAGGGTCTCTGATATTTGGGAGAGTTGTTCTTGCTGCGGCCCCAGCAGTGCTCCTTGGTGGGTTACAACATTCTTGATCTAACTGATCTCTGCTGGGTCCATGTTTGGTGCAGAAGCTTGCTGTGACGTGGTAAGGTTGGACCCAGGTGCAGAGAAGAGACCAAATGAGGAATCAGTGGTTAAGGATAAACATACTTTACTTTACTGAGAAACGGTAGCTGCAGGATCACAGTACACATGAAAAAACAAAAAACACTAAGTCTCAAAAACTCACTCAGGAAACGAACGCACACAGTAAACAATTCAAGCTTCTGCAAAGGACAACAGAAAACATACCTCTTTTAACAGGGAAATCATAATGAATAAATTGGACACACCAGAGTGTCGTTAATGTCTCTAGGACGGTCTCTGCTGCCCTCTGGTGACAGGTGGAACCATGACAAGTCATTGATATCTAGATACAGTTGAATGCAGTGATTTGGCAATCTGTTTATGCATACTGAGTTTAACTAGTATTTAGTATGCTACACTACCTGTTATTGATAAATGCATCATTCCTATTTTTTCAGCACTCTGAAAGCCTCCTTTGATCAACTTAAAACACGTAAGTTTATCCTGTCTACTGCATCTCTCACAACAAAGCCCAATGACAGTTTACTAAAATAACAGTTTTCTTTGACAGAAATTGAAAACATCGGGAATCTGCATATCCAGCTATCCGGAATGTTACGGGAAGAGATCAAGAAGATGGAAATATTCAGAGAGCGGCAGAAAGAACAGAGGAGAACGGTTTGAAATGTGTTATTGAGTGCTTATTTCATTTTGAAAATACATTTTGAAAAGCTGTATTTATGAGGTGCCAGTAAATTTCAACCATGTTGTTTATCCTCGTTCAGTTTGAGGGGATTATGGAGAAAGTTCAGAAGATGAAGGTGTCCTTATACAAGAAGACCATGGAGGTAGGCATACTATTTACTCAGGGAATTACATGCTTACTTAGTAAGTCAGCTTAAGTATAGAGCTACATACACAGAGGGTTATAGAACAGTCTGAAAGTGGGACTTTATCCACACGCTTAGAAAAAAAGGTATCTAGAATTTAAGGTTGCTTAGGATGTCCCCATAGGAGACAGGTGGCAGGTAGTCGAGCATTTAAGAGCATTGGGCCAGTAACTGAAAGGTCAGTGGTTTGAATCTCAGAGCAGACTAGGTGAAAAATCTGCCTACGTGCCCTTGAGCAAAGCACTTAACCATAATTGCTCCTATAAGTCACTGAATAAGAGCGGCTGCTAAATGACTTAAATGTAAAATGAGAATCCTTTGAAGAACCCTATTGGTTCCTGGTAGAACCCTTTTGGTTTCCATGTAGAACCCTTTCCACAGAGTGTTCTACATTGAACCCAAAAGGATTCCATCTGAAAACCAAAAGGGTTCTAGCTGGAACTAAAAAGGGTTCTCCTACGGGGACAGCCAAAGAACCCTTTTTAAGAGCGCAGTGTAAGAGTTCATACCCAGAAAAGAGGAAGGCTGACATTACACCCAGTAGACCTAGCTACCTCTCAGAGATGGGTGAGCTACCCAAGAGAGAACATACATCACAGTGCAATTCTGCAAGAGGAAGAGGGTAGGAAACAAAGTATAAACACACACACCCACACACCAACCACAGACTTTGGCCATATTATAGTGGGGAACTGGTAGGATAACACAGGCCTTGAAAATGAACATTTTGGTCTGCATCAATACGGATCTCACCTCTCATAGTCCCATGATTTATGCTCAATTATAAACCGGGTGATTTGAGCCCTGATGGCTGGTATATCAAACCGTATACTACGGGTATGACAAAAACATGTATTTTTTGCGGTCTAATTACGTTGGTAACCAGTTTATAAAATACTACTGACGCACCTCGGGGGTTTGTGGTATATGGTCAATATATCACAGTTAAGGGGCTGTATTCCAGGCACTCCGCGTTGTGTAGAGGGTAAGAACAGTCCTTAGCTGTGGTATAATGTCCACATATCACATCTCCTCGGGCCTTATTGCTCAAATATACATAAACTTGGGCCTATTTTCGTGAGTATCATTACAGTATCATAACATCCTGTATACAGTACCTTCGGAAAGTATTCAGACCCCTTGACTTCTAAAATTGATTAAATTGTTTTCTTTCCCTCATCAATCTACACACAATACCCCATAATGACAAAGAAATAAAAGTTTTTTACACATTTTTGCAAATGTATTAAAAATTAAAAACTGAAATATTACATTCACATAAGTATTTAGACCCTTTACTTGAAGAACCTTTGGCAGCGATTACAGCTTTGCGTATTCTTGGGTATGACGCTTGGCACACCTGTATTCGGGGAGTTTCTCCCATTCTTCTCAGCAGATCCTCTCAAGCTCTATCAGGTTGGATGGGGAGTTTGAGTTTAAGTTTGTTTATTTTTACAGGGACAGTGCACATTAATCAAGGTTTCAGTAAAAGTGCCGGTTTTAGCCAGCCGGCTAATTTTCAACCGCAGTCCCTGCACAGCTATTTTCAGGTGTCTCCAGAGATGTTCGATCGGGTTCATGTCCGGGCTCTGGCTGGGCCACTCAAGGACATTCAGAGACTTGTCCCAAAGCCACTCCTGCGTTGTCTTGGCTGTGTGCTTAGGGTCGTTAGGGTCTTGTTGGAAGGTGAACCTTCACCCCAGTCTAAGGTCCTGAGCACTCTGGAGCAGGTTTTCATCAAGGCCTTTCTCCCCCGATTGGCTGGGCGGCCAGCTCTATGAAGAGTCTTAGTGTCAAACTTCTTCCATTTAAGAATAGTGGAGACCACTTTGTTCTTGGGGACCTTCAATGTTGCAGAAATGTTTTTGTACCCTTCCCCAGATCTGTGCCTGTCTCAGAACTCTACAGACAATTACTTCAACCTCATGGCTTGGTTTTTGCTCTGACATACACTGTCAACTGTAGGACCTTATTTGACAGGTGTGTGCCTTTACAACTCATATCCAATCAATTGAATGTACTACAGGTGGACTCCAATCAAGTGGTAGAAACATCTCAAAGATGATCAGTGGAAACAGGATGCACCTGAGCTCAATTTCAAGTTTCATAGCAAAGCGTCTGAATACTGTTTTATATTTTAATACATTTGCAAAAAAATCTACAAACATGATTTCACTTTGTAATTATGGGGTATTGTGTGTAGATTGCTGAGGATATAATTTTTTATTTAATCGATTTTAGAATAAGGATGTAACGCAACAAAATGTTGAAAAAGTCAAGGGGTCTGAATACTTTCCGAAGGCACTGTATAACCCTATTCTCTATGCAAGCATTTACATACCGAATAGATAAGCTACATCATTAGGCTACTCTGTGGTGAGACAAGTGACAAGAGCCAATGGCAGAGTGGCATAAATGGAGCTAAAGCGGTGAAGACTGATTATCCTGTACAAGAAACAACCAATCTGAAGCCAGAAATACATATTGAGCTAAATGTTTGCTTAAACTGCGAAGTGAGGACTGCACCATTCGCCATTTTGACATTGCATACAGTTGCATACAGTTTAACAGAGATTCAAATTTGCTACAGGTTTTATTGATTGTTACATAAAACATGACACCACAGACCACTGTGGCTGCTTCAATGATGATTCCCTGAATGTCTCTTCTGTCCATCTCCAGTCTAAGAAGTCCTATGAGCAGAAATGTAAAGAAGCAGACGAGGCAGAGCAGCTTGCTGACAGGAGCACCACAGCCACAACACCAAAACAGTCTGAGAAGGTAAGACCACCTCCCCAAACCCTGGAACTATACAAACACACAGCCCCCAAGCAGTCTGAGAAGGTAACACCACCTCCCCAAACCCTGGAACTATACAAACACACAGCCTCCAAGCAGTCTGAGAAGGTAACACCACCTCCCCAAACCCTGGAACTATACAAACACACAGCCTCCAAGCAGTCTGAGAAGGTAACACCACCTCCCCAAACCCTGGAACTATACAAACACACAGCCTCCAAGCAGTCTGAGAAGGTAACACCACCTCCCCAAACCCTGGAACTATACAAACACACAGCCTCCAAGCAGTCTGAGAAGGTAATACCACCTCCCCAAACCCTGGAACTATACAAACACACAGCCTCCAAGCAGTCTGAGAAGGTAACACCACCTCCCCAAACCCTGGAACTATACAAACACACAGCCCCCAAGCAGTCTGAGAAGGTAACACCACCTCCCCAAACCCTGGAACTATACAAACACACAGCCTCCAAGCAGTCTGAGAAGGTAACACCACCTCCCCAAACCCTGGAACTATACAAACACACAGCCTCCAAGCAGTCTGAGAAGGTAACACCACCTCCCCAAAACCTGGAACTATACAAACACACAGCCTCCAAGCAGTCTGAGAAGGTAATACCACCTCCCCAAACCCTGGAACTATACAAACACACAGCCTCCAAGCAGTCTGAGAAGGTAACACCACCTCCCCAAACCCTGGAACTATACAAACACACAGCCTCCAAGCAGTCTGAGAAGGTAACACCACCTCCCCAAAACCTGGAACTATACAAACACACAGCCTCCAAGCAGTCTGAGAAGGTAACACCACCTCCCCAAACCCTGGAACTATACAAACACACAGCCCCCAAGCAGTCTGAGAAAGTATTGTAATCCCCCATACCTGGAATTACACACACACAGCCACAACACCAAACCAGTCTGAGAAGGTAACACCACCTCCCCAAAACCTGGAACTATACAAACACACAGCCTCCAAGCAGTCTGAGAAGGTAATACCACCTCCCCAAACCCTGGAACTATACAAACACACAGCCTCCAAGCAGTCTGAGAAGGTAACACCACCTCCCCAAACCCTGGAACTATACAAACACACAGCCTCCAAGCAGTCTGAGAAGGTAACACCACCTCCCCAAAACCTGGAACTATACAAACACACAGCCTCCAAGCAGTCTGAGAAGGTAACACCACCTCCCCAAACCCTGGAACTATACAAACACACAGCCCCCAAGCAGTCTGAGAAAGTATTGTAATCCCCCATACCTGGAATTACACACACACAGCCACAACACCAAACCAGTCTGAGAAGGTAACACCACTGCCAACCCTGCAATTATATACATGTAATACACCTAGTTATTCAGTGCATTCAGAAAGTATTCAGACCCCTTCACTTTTTCCACATTTAGTTACGTTACAGCCTTATTCTAAAATTGATTAAATTATATTTTTTTACTCATCAGTCTCTACACAATAACCCATAATGACAAAGCGAAAACAGGTTTTCATAAAATGTTTGCAAATGTGTTAAAAATAAAAATAGAAATACCTTATTTACATAAGTATTCAGACCCTTTGCTATGAGACTCGAAATTGAGCTCAAGTGCATCATGTTTCCATTGATCATCCATTGAGATGTTCCTACAACTAGATTGGCGTTCACCTGTGGTAAATTCAACTGATTGATTTGACATGATTTGGAAAGGCACACACCTGTCTATATAAGGTCCCTCAGTTGACAGTGTATGTCAGAGCAAAAACCAAGCCATGAGGTCGAAGGAATTTTCCTTAGAGCTCTGAGACAGGATTGTGTCGAGGCACAGATCTGGGGAAGGGTACAAAAACAATTCTGCAGCATTGACGGTCCCCAAGAACACAGTGGCTTCCATCATTCTTAAATGGAAGAAGTTTGGAACCACCAAGACTCTTCCTAGAGCTGGCCGCCCAGTCAAACTGAGCAATCGGGGGAGAAAGGCCTTGGTCCGGAAGGTGACCAAGAACCCGATGGTCACGCTGACAGAGCTCCAGAGTTCCTCTGTGGAGATGGGAGAACCTTCCAGAAGGACAACCAGCGCTGTAGCACTCCACCAAGCAGGCCTTTATGGTAGAATGCCCAGACGGACGCCACTCCTCAGTAAAAGGCACACGACAGCCCACTTGGAGTTTGCAAAAAGCCACCTAAAGGACTCTCAGACCATGAAAAACAAGATTCAACAAGATTCTCTGGTCTGATGAAACCAAGATTGAACTCTTTGGCCTGAATGCCAAGCGTCACATCTGGAGGAATCCTGGCACCATCCCTACAATGAAGCAGGGTGGTGGCAGCATCATGCTGTGGGGATGTTTTTCAGCGGCAGGGACTGGGAGACTAGTCAGGATCGAGGGAAAGATGAACGGCGCAAAGTACAGAGAGATACTTGATGATAACCTGCCCTAGAGTGCTCAGGACCTCAAACTGGGGCAAAGGTTCACCATCGAACAGGACAACCCTAAGCCCAAAGCCAAGATAATGCAGGAGTGGCTTCGGGACAAGTCTCTGAATGTCCTTGAGTGGGCCCAGGCAGAGCCCGGCCTTGAACCCAATCGAACATCTTTGGAGAGACCTGGAAATAGCTGTACAGCGACGCTCCCCATCCAACCTGACAGAGCTTGAAAGGATCTGCAGAGAAGAATGGGAGAAACTCCCCAAATACAGGTGTGCCAAGCTTGTAGAGTCATACCCAAGAAGAGTCTGAGTCTGTGATCACTACCAAAGGTGCTGCAACAAAGTCCTGAGTAAAGGGTCTGAATAGTAATGTTATTTTTTATAAATTTGCAAAAAAGAGTGAAAAAAACTGTTTTGCTTTGTCATTATGGGGTATTGTGTGTAGAATCCATTTTAGAATAAGGCTGTAACGTAACAACATGTGCAAAAGTCTGAATACTTAGTTATAGTTATTGTTGTGCTACTCCAACTCAATTTCTCAGTATCAGAGAAGGCTATGAAACAGTTCCCTTTGTTACTGTTTTCCTACTACAAGTAAAACAGTGGTATAGTGGAGGAAAACGCAAATAAACGCAATCTACCCACTTTTGTCTTTTGCCCAACAGTTCATCCACCTTTTGCAGAAACATGCACTGAAATAATAGGAAGTGTTACTTTATTCACCACGACCAGCGAGCAGTTTACACCTCTTTTTTTCTTCTTTTTTTGTAAACTAGACTGGTTCTGTGAGTCTATGAGTTGGTTATAATGCAAGGCATTTACAATTGAATGTCAATGAAATGATGGCAATTCCTGGAATTGAGTTATCTATTTATTAGAAAGGTTTGTTCTGTGTGCGTTCTGAAAATGGAGGTTTGTAGAGGAACAGAGAGTCTGGAGAGTAAAGAGAACACATCCTGATATTTTCTTCTAAAGGAGAACTGTCTCTTCTATTTTTTTGTTTAGCAGTCACGTTTTGATTCAGAGCATGACCAGTTCCTCTACTGCTGTCTTTTTCAGGTACAACACAAGGCCAAGCAATGCAGACAAGCCGTCACTGAAGCAGGTCTGAATCATACCATACAATATACTGTACTTTTCTTTGTTGGTGATAATATCAATGGATGAATGAATCAATGAATCTGTAAATCCATTACAAATATATTATCATTGATCTGATTATTTAAAAAACATGTATTTATTATTGTAATCCAAGTAAAGAAGACTGCTTTAGTAAAGTATTCCCTAACCTATATTGTGCTCCACCTGTACAGAGAAACAATACATGTTGAATGTAGAGCAGCTGGAGAGAGTTCGTCAGGACTGGGAGGGAACACACAAGGGCACATGTGAGGTTAGAGCTCTCTGTTACACAGCAACAACTTTTCACATTGCACCCACCCACAACTGTTACTAGCCCTAATAAGACCTCACACCATAGCACACCACACCCCCTTCCGCAGTATGTCTGAGTAGGCCTATATTTCTCAGTATAATACCCCCCTGTGGCTTATGTACATACATCCAGAATAGAGTACACTGTTAGAACAAAAAGGTGCTATCTAGAACCTAAAAGGGTTCTTCGGCTTTCCCCGTAGGAGAACCCTTTGAAGATGCCTTTTTGGTTCTAGGTAGAACCCTTTTTGGTTCCATGTAGAACCCTTTACTCAGAAAGTTCTACACGGAACCAAAAAAGGTTATCCTATGTGTCACGATCGTCGTAAGAAGCGGACCAAAGCGCAGCGTGGTTTGAATACATTCTTCAATATTTAATGAAGAACACTTAAACAAACTTACAAAACAAAACGAATAAGACGAACGTGACCGCTATATAAACAATGTGCTAACATGCAACATAACATGACAATAACCCACAACCCACAATACAAAACAGGCTACCTAAATATGGTTCCCAATCAGAGACAACGCAAAACACCTGTCTCTGATTGAGAACCATTTCAGGCCAAACACATAGAAATATACAAACCAGACATACAACATAGAATGCCCACACAGATTACACCCTGACCAACCAAAACATAAACATACAAAGCAAACTCTGGTCAGGGCGTGACAGTACCCCCACCCCCAAGGTGCGGACTCCGGCCGCAAAACCTGAACCTATAGGGGAGGGTCTGGGTGGGCATCTATCCGCGGTGGCGGCTCTGGCGCTGGACGTGGCCCCCACTCCACCATAGTCAATCCCCGCTTCCGTGGCCTCCTAGGAACGGCGACCCTCCTAAATGAACCCACTCCACTGAGGGGCGCCTCTGGACTGAGGGGCAGCTCCGGACTGAGGGGCAGCTCCGGACTGAGGGGCAGCTCCGGACTGAGGGGCAGCTCAGGACTGAAGGGCAGCTCCGGATTGAAGGGCAGCTCCGGACTGAGGGGCAGCTCAGGATTGAAGGGCAGCTCCGGACTGAAGGGCAGCTCCGGATTGAAGGGCAGCTCCGGACTGAGGGGCAGCTCCGGACTGAGGGGCAGCTCCGGACTGAGGGGCAGCTCAGGACTGAAGGGCAGCTCATGACTGAGGGGTAGCTCATGACTGAGGGGTAGCTCATGACTGAGGGGCAGCTCATGACTGAAGGGTAGCTCATGACTGAGGGGTAGCTCATGACTGAGGGGTAGCTCATGACTGAGGGGTAGCTCATGACTGAAGGGCAGCTCCTGACTGGCGGGCGGCTCTGGCGGCTCCTGACTGGCGGGCAGCTCTGGCGGCTCCTGACGGCTCCTGACTGGCGGGGTGCTCTGGCAGCTCCTGACTGGCGGGCGGCTCTGGCGGCTCCTGACTAGCGGACGGCTCTAGCTGCTCAGGACAGACGGGCAGCTCTAGCGGCTCAGGACAGACGGGCGGCTCTAGCGGCTCAGGACAGACGGGCGGCTCAGACGGCTCTGGGCAGACGGGCGGCTCAGACGGCGCTGGGCAGACGTGCAGCTCAGACGGCGCTGGACAGACGGGCAGCTCAGACGGCGCTGGGCAGACGGGCAGCTCAGGCTTGCCGAGGCGCACTGTAGGCCTGGTGCGTGGTGCCGGAACTGGTGGTACCGGGCTGGGGACACGCACCACTGGGCGAGTGCGGGGAGCAGGAACAGGGCATACTGGACCCTGGAGGCGCACAGTAGGCCTGGTGCGTGGTGCCGGAACTGGTGGTACCGGGCTGGGAACACGCACCACTGGGTGAGTGCGGGGAGCAGGAACAGGGCATACTGGACCCTGGATACGCACAGTAAGCCTGGTGCGTGGTGCCGGAACTGGTGGTACCGGACTGGGGACACGCACCACTGGGCGAGTGCGGGGAGGAGGAACAGGGCTTACAGGGCTCTGGAGACGCACAGGAAGTCTGGTGCGTGGTGTTGGCACTGGTGGTACCGGACTGGGGACACGCACCACTGGGCGAGTGCGGGGAGGAGGAACAGGGCTTACAGGGCTCTGGAGACGCACAGGAAGCCTGGTGCGTGGTGTTGGCACTGGTGGTACTGGATAGACCGGACCGTGAAGACGCACTGGAGGTCTCGAGCTAATGGCCTGCACAACCCGTCCTGGCTGGATGGTAACTCTAGCTTGGCACGTGTGGGGCGCAGGCACAGGACGCACTGGGCTGTGCAGACATACGGGAGTCACAGTGCGCAACGCCGGCGCAGGATATCCTGGACCGAGGAGACCCACTGGCTGTCTGGAAAGCAGGGCTGGCACCATCTTCCCTGGCTGGATCCTCACCCTAGCTCGGCAGATGCGGGGAGCTGGGATGTAGCGCACCGGGCTAAGCAGGCATACTGGAGACACGTTCTACCGCATAACACGGTGCCTGACCAGTATGAAGCTCTCTCTCTCCATAGTAAGCACGGGGAGTTGGCGCAGGTCTCTTACCTGGCTTCGCCACACTCCCCATGTGCCCCCCCCCCCCCAAGACATTTAGAATGCCCACACAGATTACACCCTGACCAACCAAAACATAAAACATGCAAAGCAAACTCTGGTCAGCTGAAGAACCCTTTTAGGTTCTAGATAGCACCTTTTTGTTCTAACAGTGTAGTCTATACCTCTCAAAGCACAAAATTGAATGTTACCGATTGAGCAGGTAGGCCTGATGATTCAGCTATTACAGTAGCTTGTGAAGCTATTTAGAGCCTGGTTACGCCTGGTTAGCCTCCTTAATGTATGCAGTCGCTTTTGAGACAGATTGTATACTTAACAAAAATATAAACATAACATGCAACAATTTCATTTATTTTACTGAGTTACAGTTCATATAAGGAAATCAGTCAATTTAAATACATTTATTAGGCACTAATCTATGGATTTCAAATGACTGCGAATACAGATATGCATCTGTTGGTCACAGATATCTTTAAAAAAAATGGGCCTCAGGATCTCATCATGGTATTTTTTTTCCTTTCAAATTGTCTTTAGCTTATTCCTGCCCGTACCATAACTCCACCGCCACCATGAGGCACTCTGTTCACAACGTTGATATCAGCAAACCCTCATGACAACATACACATTGTCTGCAGTTGTGAGGCCGGTTGGACGTACTGCCTAGTTCTCTAAAACGACGTTGGAGGTGGCTTACGATAGATAAATGAACATTCACTTTTCTGGTAACAGTTCTGGTGGACATTCCTGCAGTCAGCATGCCAATTGCACGCTCCCTCAAAACTTGAGACATCTGTGGCATTGTGTTGTGTGACAAAACTACACATTTTAGAGTGGCCTTTTATTGTCCCCAGCACAAGGTGCACCTATGTAATGAGCATGCTGTTTAATCAGCTTCTTGATATGCCACACCTGTCAGGTGGATGGATTATCTTGGCAAAGCAGAAATGCTCACTAACAGGGATGTTAACAAATTTGTGCTCAAAATTTGAGAGAAATACGTTTTTTTGTGTGTATGGAACATTTCTGGGATCTCATGTAACATGGGACCAACACTTTACGTTACATTTATATTTTTGTTCAGTGTGTATATGTAGGGATAGATGATTAAGGGTTTGTACTGTATGTGTGTCTCTGCTGTTACAGGTGTTTCAGAAGCAGGAGGTGGACCGCATCACTATCCTGAGGTGTGCCCTCTGGGACCACTGTAATCACTTCTCTGTGCAATGTGTCAAAGACGACGAGGTGAGCTCAACAATGACCACACTTCAGATGATAAGCAAATGGATTATGGATGGGTCCATGAACTGCTGTCTACATTAAACTCTATTAGTACCAGTACTACACTGCCTAACATGCAATGTATCTGGTGATCAACTGAAATGGATCCTATTTGTCAACCAGAACAATTTTAAATCAATGAAGCTTCTTTGAAGACTGAGCATGAATATGAGAAATGTTTTTTTGCAGTTTTACGAGGAGGTGAGGAATATTCTGGAGACGTGTGACATCACAGCAGATAACAACTGTTTCATAGAGATGAAGACAACAGGTTCAAGTCCACCAGGTAAGAGCTCACTGAATACAGGACAGAGCGTGAAGGGCCAGGGTTGCTGTCAACATTGGCACCAATGGCGAACACTTCTTAGAGTAATTGTAACAGGTTTGTACTGTGTGTGTCTCTGCTTTTCAAGTGTAACAGTTCCTCTGAATAACATTTGCCATTTGAAATATTATATGCAATACACCTCTATTGGCTATGCTTCATTTCTGTGGACTTCCATCCTCTTCTCTCTAGACCCCGTTGTGTTTGAGAACTATTATGAGAGGGAGCCATCGCCAATGGGCGACAACAACGGCAGCGCTCGCTTTGGAGGGGGAGGGGTCAGGAAAAGGTCAGCTGGCAGAACTTGGGACTCGTAGGGGCAGTTTCCTGAAGACAATCGAGGAGTAGGCTAAATTGTGTCCAGGAAACCACCCCATAGTGTTTCTGCGAAACAAGCTCTATCACTTTGTAACACTGGAATAACAGTTGAATGCATAGGAATTCTAATATGGACATTGTATCACTACATTCTCATAGCTATACATCAACACATTCATATATATTTGAGAATGTGACATGAAAAATATTTTTGCAGATTCTCCAATATTCTGCCACGAAACTCTGGTTCAAAGATGAGTATCAGTGAGGGTTCAACTTCCGAGCCAGCGGCGCCACCTGTTGGTCAAACAGTGCCTGAGAGTTCAGATGGAGTGTATGCATCCATACCTGGCTTCCAGTCTGCAGCTGCAGCGGCCCTGCCTGCAGTGACAACCAATGAGGATGATGATGATGATACCTTCATGGTGTTCTATGACTACTCTGCACAGGTGAAACCTGCACACATGGTTACAGGTGTCAAGTTACAGGTGAAACCTGCACACACGGTTACAGGTGTCAAGTTACAGGTGAAACCTGCACACACGGTTACAGGTGTCAAGTTACAGGTGAAACCTGCACACACGGTTACAGGTGTCAAGTTACAGGTGAAACCTGCACACATTGTTACATGTGTCAAGTTACAGACGTCATTACAAAACTCTGTGATGCATCTGACATGAAATATAACTAGTTGAGATATTGATGGATCATGTTTACATAAACGTTTCCACTGATCTGTATTATACTGTATGTATGTACAGTAATTCAAAGCCTCATACTTCTATTACGAACAATGTGTTCCCTGTGCTCCCAGGACCCAGATGAGCTGTCAGTGTCTAAAGGGGATGTGGTGTTGGTGATAGAACAGAGTGAAGACGGCTGGTGGACAGTGGAGAGAAACGGACAGGTTGGGCTGGTACCTGGCTCCTACCTGGCCAAAGTTTAGACAGAGTCACACACACATTCATGCATGTACATGGACATACACACACGCACACACTCATGTACACAGGTACACGGATTCACACACACATACTCACACACATACTCATGCACAATCACCCATACATACTGTAGTCTTCAAAACCTTACTATGTGGACCCCCTTTCTGCTTCTTACTCAGATGTTCTGATCCTTCGTTCAAGACTTCAGAGTAATAGATTCTCCAGCAGTAGAGATGACTCACTGAACTGACTTGGAACATAACTGTGTGTTTCCTAATAACTATTAGGCTATGCTGCACCAGAGAATGTCAGGCTTTTCACCCAACAGGCCTACTGCATACATACAGTTCTGTGAAAAACTATTCGCCCCCTTTCAAATTTTCTCTACTTTTGCAAATGTTTTATTCTGAATTTTATCAGATCTTCAACCAAAACCAAATAATAGATAAAGGGAACCTAAAGGAACAAATAACACAACAATTGTATACTTATTTCATTTATTTCATAAACAAATTTATGCAACACCCAATCCCCCTGTGTGAAAAAGTAATTGCCCCCTTACACTCAATAACTGGTTGTGCCACCTTTAGCTGCAATGACTGCAACCAAATGCTTCCTGTAGTTGTTGATCAGTCTCTCACATCGCTGTGGAGGAATTTTGTCCCACTCTTCCATGCAGAACTGCTTTAGCTCACAGACGTGTGGGTTTTCAAGCATGAACTTCTCGTTTCAAGACCTGCCACATCATCTCAATTGGGATTAGATCTGGACTTTGACGAGGTCATTCCAAAACACATTTGTTGCTTTTTAGCTCTTTTCATGTAGACTTGTGTTTTGGATCATTGTCTTGCTGCATAACCTAGATGCAGCTCACAGACGGATGGCCTGACATTCTCCTGTAGAATTCTGATACAGACCAGAATTCATGGTTCCTTCTATTAAGTCAACTCGTCCAGGTCCTGAGGCAGCAAAGCATCCCCAAACCATCACACTACCACCATATTTGACCGTGGGTATAAGGCTCTTACTGTAGAATGCAGTGTTTGGATTTCACTAGACACAATGGAACCCATGTCATCCAAAAAGTTATACTTTTGACTCATCTGTCCATAGAACATTCAAGAGTCTTGATGATCATGCATGTGCTTTTTGGCAAACTTGAATCAACTTTTTGGATGATATAGACCCCATTTTTTTTTTGTTTTGGAATGGCCTAGTCAAAGTCCAGACCTAATCCCAATTTTGATATTGTGGCAGGACTTGAAACAAGCAGTTCATGCTTGAAAACCCACAAATGTCACTGAGTTAAAGCAGTACTGCTTGCAAGAGTGGGCCAACATTCCTCCACAGTGATGTGAGACTGATCAACTACAAGAAGCATTTGGTTGCAGTCATTGCAGCTACAGGTGGCACAAACAGTTACTGAGCGTTGGGGGGCAATTACTTTTTCACACAGGGGAATTGGGTGTTGTATAACTTTATTCATGAAATAAGTAAAATAAATACTAATTTGTTGTCATTTGTAAACTCCGGCCCTTTAATCTAATATTAGGTTTTGGTTGAAGATCTGAAAACATTCAGTATCAAAAATATGAAAAAGTAATAATCAGAAAGTGGGCAAATACTTTTTCACAACACTGTAGGGAATCTCAGATACCATACAGAAAACTAATCAAACTTTAAACTGTATCAATTGTAAATATGTGTGAGGATAAAATAACTGCACTGGTCTACACCAACCTGAGAAGTGATCTACAAGAGAAAGTAGAAGAGTATCTGAATCAAGACCAACAGCTGTACTGTATTTGATGTGATATTTGATTAATAAAATATGTCTTGTTTACTTTGAAGTTTCCTTAGTTTTGATACATTGAAAAGTGGTGCTTCAGTTCATCAGTGAACAATAAAACATGTTTTAGTTTAAATGTAGGTTTATTTCAATCAAAGTTCTTTCCCCAATCTATTTACATTACTTTGTTTCACATTATTTTCTGCAATGCTACAAGTCTAAATATCAACTTCCGTTTGAAAAATAATACACAATGCCACAAAAATACAAAACAAAAGTGACTCCCTCCGTCCCAGCCCCAATTCTTTGGTGGTTTACATCACATTCCCAGGCAGGGTTGAATCTCAAGTGAATCTCAATTGTATTCCTCATATCCTCCCTCCTCAGCTTCTCAATGCACAGATCTGAGGTATCTCCACTTGGATCTTCTCCTCCAATGCATTTTAAAAGGAGGCATGGAGAGAGGACAAGGGAATCAAGAAAATACAATTGAGATTCACCCCTTCCCTTTCATACTTGGTATTAGAATGTGTGTGTTGGAAAACACATACATATGTACCAACTTGTAACACAAAGCTCTATCTACACATGGGTCTTAGGTAACACTGGTAAAGTACCTCTACACTACCGATGAATGGAGACTGACTCACAATTTAGTGGTAAACTACAGGGTCCCTCATAGATAAAGGTACTTCTAATATTCACATGATTAAATATTCCTTAAATACCTCCAGAGCTCTAGTCATAGTGCAAACTGACACATGAGAAAGGAGTACATTCCACATATTGCACTGAGCAGTAGTTCTCTTCCATAAAGAGCCCCTAATCATCCCTTGTGCCCCAAAAGGGAAAAGAAAATAGGCACGGTTGTATTTCTTGAGCAAAAGAAAAACAACAATATCAATTCGCCATTTAACAACTTTGGCCTTAGGCATTCCATAGTGTCTAAAAAACAAACATTTAAAATTAAAAGTTACAAAGCATGTTCAATAAATAATTATTTTCACAGACCCCCACCCCCACCCCATCACCAGTGTATACACAATAGTTATCCTGTGCAAGGTGTGCTTGAGCTTACTACTACTGAAAACTACAAATTGTGGACATGTCAGGTGAGGCTTCTTTTCTTTATTCTTATTGGTGGAGCCCTTGGTGCGGGCGGGGCCTGTGTCCTCCTCATGCGTAGGTTGCTCCGGTGACCAGTAGCTCATAGGCCGGGTCATGCCCCCTCCTGCACAGCACCACACAGGCACACAGCATCCCCAGCATCTACGGGCAGATGGAGGAGTACAACAGTATGCATAGTTAGCATTATCATCATCGCTGCACCCAGAATAAAATTTCACGTGCACTGGCCAGCTACTCCGTCTTGTGAAAGACTAGAATTTCAAGGAGTCCTGCTCCTAGAGCGACAGTAGTGCAGGGTTTCTGTCCCAGCCTTGTGCCATGCCATCACACGTGATTCAATTAATTGAAGAGAACTTGGTGTGTGAAGTGAAGTTCTTCGAATGAAGGAGAACAAAAAGGAAAACCAGAAGAATCATACCTACAAAAAAGGTAGAAAAAAACAGGTCGAGGCACCCTAGTCTTCATTAACCGGGTACATTGAGCATTAACACCTGCACAATGTGACGCATGCCTTCATCAGGGCTGGTATTTAAATGCTCTTTATGCCTGGAGAATAAAGGCTGTTTGGGATACCTGCACCATTCTACATTGTTATGACTCATGAGACTGCATTTGAACATCCATTTCATAATTACTATGCATCCAGTGACTCCACAAATAGAGCAAGTTATCCTCATAAGGAGAAGGGAAGTGACTGGTCAGCAGAACCCATGTTGTGATGTCCCCGTAAGGTAGTGTTGAAACATTGAAAAAGTGATTTGACACAATCAGGTCAGCTTCTCAGCAGCATCTCAAGGCCTACTAGACTAGAGACTCCCACTGCAGGAGGACATTACTGCAGCTCTAGTTAACATGCACCTGGTACACATGGTTCAGATGTTATTACAGAAGGACTCAAATATCGGCCTAGGAACGGTGGGTTAACTGCCTTGTTCAGGGGCAGAACGACAGATTTTTTACCTTGTCAGCTCGGGGATTCAATCTTGCATTCGGTTACAAGTCCAATGCTCTAACCACTAGGCTACCTGCCTATAATTGTTTACCTGTATTGCAGCGAAGGTCAGAGCAGCCCAAATGACATACATCATGATTTCTTTCAGCTTTTTCACAACAAGAGCTTCACAGCCCTAGAGGAAAAAGGACAAATATTAAAAACATGTGTCTGTATGTCAGTATTTTCTTTAGGAAAGAAATGTGTGAGTCGAATGTCCAACCAAATCAAATAGATTCTCATTTGAATGCCGTCATGTGTTAGGTCATGGTTTTCTAGGAGTGCCCACTGACAATTCATTGACACCATATGCAAGTGACTACAATAAATATGCAAGGAGAATTTAGAGCCTACGAAGTGAACGTTGGCTCCTTGCACAATATCCTGTTTCAGTGTTTATGTAAAAAGAAATGCTGTGCCTCCATCCTTGGTACGGTAGCTAGTTAGCTAACTAGCTAACTTGATTTGCACTGTATCCAGCATTTTTAAGCTGCTTGACTAGGCATTAGATTAGGAGGAAGAGGGAAGCAAAATGACTTAATCGAAATATTCCTCCTTGGTGGAATTGTATGACGTCTGTAAATTCTCTTTAAAATACAGTGAACACTTCAGACTCACTGGCGCAGGAAACATTGTGGGCCGGTACCAGTTGATACAATGCTGTAAGTTTGCTAGTGAGAGCGCAATCTCAAGACAGACAGGCATAGCAGAGAGATGATGCGATTGAAAGACAACCTGAACCAATCACCATGCATAGCCAATGGGATTTGTAATAAATGCCATTTAGCTGACACTTTTATCCAAAGTGACTTAGTCATGCGTGCATACATTTTACGTTGGTGTGGTCCTGGGATTCAAATCCACTACCCTGGCTTTACAAGCGCCATGCTCTAACTGAGCTACAAAAGTCCATTTATAGACAATATTTATTTTCATTGGGCTATTTACCGGCTAAAGGAAACGCTTGGGTGTGCGTGTTCTCTCTTACCTCTGGGTAGAGGTCGCCAGGCCGGCTCATGGTTCCAGTACAGTTGCTGATGTTGGGTTTACAGCAGCTGACTGGAACACTGTCGTTTCTGGACTCCTTGAACCAGCGAGTATTCCTCCAGTCAGAGTAGTTGTGAATGCCACAGCAGTGGAGCTATGACGGGGGAGAGGGTAGGAGAGAGATGTGGAGAGAGAGTGAGACTGCTGTAGGCACCTGCAAACTCACCTATAGCCATCTTTTTAAAAAACATGTCAGGAGAAATAAATCCAGTCGCGTTGTTCTCACCTGTCTCTGCACATAGTCGATGGCACGGCTGGGGGCATCTGTGTTGGTGCCATTGTACTCATCATACACCTTCTGAATGGAGTGGTTCACCTGATCTTCCACCTGAGTACAAGCAACAATGTCAATTTCATCTGTGCAAGAATTGTAACATTCATATTAAATTCTAACAAACTGCATTCCCATTCACCCTTTTCTATTGTTATTGTGCGATAAGACACTAGATAGTAGGCCAATACTAACCCTAGCTCTGTAGATATAGCCAATAACAACCACAACAACTTCTGTGACAAACACCAGCAGGAGAATGACAGCAAACTGCAGAGCAAAGAGAAGAGATATGATCAATTCAATATCTAGTCCAAAGATTATAAATTATATTTACTTGCATTATACAAATTACATTTGTATCCATGTGCTTTTCAATACTTACAGCTGTTAGTCCGCAGGAGCTTTCCCGTATTGTGGCACAGCATCCAATCAGCCCAATGATAAACAGCAGAGTCCCGACTGCTATTATAATGGACGCTGGGATCAAGGTGTACACATCCTCAAAGAAGTGGTCATAGTCATCATATGTGATGAACACATAGGCTCCAATGTAACACAGAATTCCAGCTGCAGCCTAGAGAATGGGCAGTGAGAGGGAGACAGAGAGGGAGACAGAGCAAGAGAAAGAGTGTGGGTCAGGCATGTAACATCCAAAGTTTTTTTGCTTATCAGAAAGAAAACCCAATATTGTGTGCAGACTGAGACAAACCTTTATGTGTGTTTGTTAAAAACAATGTTGGTATGTGGTCACTGGCTAGCTGCTGGGTGTGTAGCAAGAGTATCCTCAGTTTCACTTTAAAAACTTGCAAAATATACCCTTGAAATAACTTGTCTAAATTCATGGACTTAAGAGGACATATGCCATTTTTGTGATAAAATGTGACTGAAGTTATTTTGGAGTGAGTTAAGTAATTACATTTTTTTAATTTAATTAATATGACCCATGTACTTACAATGAGACGTAATATGTTATTATTCAAATAAAAACAAAACTATTTGAAATCTGTCGCTAAATGCAATATATTTTTACTTAAAATCCAATATTTAATAAAACATCTACAATTAGTCAATATTTAAAAAAACGATGTATCCTTACAACAATTGCAAACACTGACATTCTTTTTTTTAGTATTTTTTTTTAGGTACCCTAATTTTTAAAACTGTTGTCACTGGCAATTCATGTATAGGGATTTTTATTTCTTGTTTTTGTTTATTATTTTAATAAACAAACATGATATTTTATGTATCTTCAGAGAAAAATACATGTGTAGTGATGTCCTATGTTTTTTTGCTATTATATTGCAATTGGAAATTTTGTTTAAAAAATAAATAAATAAAGGGAATCTTCAGTCATGTAAAGTTAAGCTAAGTGAACATTGCAGCACACTGTATTACCAAGCACTATCAGATGTGTCTGGCTGCTAGACGGACTCCTTGCTATTGCCAAACTCTACGCCCGTTAGTTTCTTCTCGGTAATTCAAGTATATCGCGAACGACAGAGCAGCGTAATAATTTAGCGTGAGTAGTCAGATGAGATTGGGTGAGAGGTTAGGCCTAAACAATATGAAATACTAACTTGTGAAAACATTGATGCTGCAATGAAATGTCGGGGACATCGCATGGCGGCTAGGCGTTAGCCAGCAGGCTAGCTAGGTCTCTTACAGTGATAGCAAAGATGTTTTTCATTGTTCTCTGTGTTGATACGTTTTCTGCTAAACTGACTGGCACAAACTACAATCGTGCAAATAGTCTTACCCACCGTTATGCAGTATTTCATTCAATCTCGCTGGTTTTCATGCAACAAATTGCAGCATTAAATGTCAGACGGTTAGCTAGCTAAAAGCTAGAGCTAACAACAATGGCAAATGCCTGTCCGATATTAGCCAGCAGATCCGACACGCTTGCTAACAGCTGCATTAGTCTCTGACACCTCGAGATATAACCCATTCAATGTACATTAATCGAGGGATGGGAAATGCGTTGTACTCCGAATGGTTCCATTTCCCAACTCTTACACTGAGAAGATTGTATAATTGAAACTAGTAGTCGTTCAGACGTTTTCTTCCTCTAGTTAGCTAGCATGTGGCAACAGCCGCCATTTACGGAAAGTGTCTTATATACACAGGAATGTTGTCCTACCCACCAACGGGTCGGATCTGCTGGCTACCTGTACTTGTTCTACCCGTGCTTGCAATAACTGCAAAACATACATTTCAGAAATAATGTATACTTTAATAAACAAACTAGACAGGATGGTTGGAAAGCTCCACATATTAATTTTGTAGAGAATTAACGTGAGCTATCTAATGTTAGCAGACGCCTCCCTTTGCTGCAGCTAACGTTAGCAATTTCTGTTGCGTACTGTAATTAATCCCAACCTTGACTACCTAGCGTCAAATACATGTTTTGAAACAAGTTCGTGGTATTTTACCCAGAATATTAGATTCAGAAACACCAGGACGGTCTTTGATGAAGTAATTCCACACTGGCCCATGGTTGCGCTGGAATCCAAATATGTTACTGTAATTTCGGATGGATCATGGATGTTATGGTAATAAAATGGCTGTCCTGACCGTTCTTATTATACCTCAGTGCAGTGGTAGGTTCTACCCCACTGCCGCCTTCTACAAAAGAGCGGATATGTCACGTGTGCAGATGAGATCATCAAAACAACCCGACGGCAAACTTCTTCTGTGGGGTTTATCGGCGGATGGCATCCACTGTTATGGGTCATTACTGCCACCTACTGTACTGAAGTGTGAGCTAGAGGGAGAGGAATCCTACATGCCAGCCCTGTTTCTCCTATAAAAAATATAAACAATTATACTGTATCTAATGTTTTTTTTTAAATGGTGCTGACAGAGAGGGCTTTGCTTCTAGTCCTTAGGAAATGTTGCAGTATTTCGGTTTTTTATGTATTATTTCTTAAATTGTTAGCTCAGAAAATCTTAAGTGTTACATTACCCACAGCTGGGAAGAACTAGAAGATATCAGAGCGGCATCAATTTACCAGCACTACGACCAGGAATACAACTTTCCCGAAGCGGATCCTTTGTCCGAATTACCCAGGGAATTTGAGCTGATTCCAGAGGCTGACCCAAAACAACGCTGCCAGAGAAGAGGTAGATGGAGCGATCCTCTGGTCAGACTTCGGAGGCGTGCACACCACCCACTGCTTCCAAGTATATTACTCGCTAATGTCCAGTCTCTAGATAACAAGGTAGATTAAATTAGGGCAAGGGTTGCTTTCAAGAGAGACATCAGGGATTGTAACATACTCTGTTTCACAGAAACATGGCTCTCTTAGGATATGCTGTAGGAGTCGATAATGTTTGTATGTCGTGCCGACGGGAATTAACATCTCTCCGGGAAGAAGAAGGGCGGGGGTGTTTCATGATTAACGACTCATGGTGTAATTGTAACAACATACAGGAATTCAAGTCCTTTTGTTCACCTGACCTGAATTCCTCATAATCAAATGCTGACTGTATTATCTCCCAAGATAATTCTCCTCGGTTATTGTCACAGCCGTGTATATCTCCCCTCAAGCCGATACCACGACGGCCCTCAAGGAACTTCACTGGACTTTATGCAAACTGGAAACCATATATCCTGAGGCTGCATTTATTGTAGCTGGGGATTTTAACGAAGCAAATTTGAGAACAAGGCTTCCTAAATTATATCAGCATA
Organism: Salvelinus fontinalis; assembly: GCF_029448725.1. Taxonomy (NCBI): domain Eukaryota; kingdom Metazoa; phylum Chordata; class Actinopteri; order Salmoniformes; family Salmonidae; genus Salvelinus; species Salvelinus fontinalis. The sequence goes on from NC_074668.1 coordinate 80,212,073, forward strand.
TTGACTGTAGTACTCGCGCTGGCAAAACTCTGGATCACTGCTACTCTAACTTCCGCAATGTATACAAGGCCCTCTCCCGCCCTCCTTACATTTACATTACATTTAAGTCATTTAGCAGACGCTCTTATCCAGAGCGACTTACAAATTGGTGCATTCACCTTATGATATCCATACGTAGTTTGCTTTTGGTCATAAGTTCAGGAATAGCTGAAGATTTGCAACTTTACCTGGAGCTAAATCTGCAAATAGCACAAATATAATACTACTCTTAGTAAAATTACAGCAGGGTTGAAAAATATATGCTAATTAGAAATCAAAACTGCATGTTTTACAGGGATAGATGGGAGGGGTTGAGAGTAGCTGAAGGGTGGGACTAAAAACAAATAAAACAAATAAAAAATGATAACTATTGTAAAATATACAGTGTCCGTAAAATGATTAAGCTGGAAGTAGAAGCCTAAGCATTGTCGTCCATTAGTTTACTCCAATTAGGGGAGGGGTGTATGGGTTAGGGGAGATTGCATCATTTCCAAACAATTACAATGATAGAACCCCCAATCGATCTGCAATATTAAAGCTAATCTAACTCCTAACAAAAAAGAAAATACAATTTAATAAAACACTGTTACCGAACCTTGACAGGCTGATCTTGGTAATCCAGTCAAGGGTATTGACATCCATATGCTATTGAATTGGAATTTACTGTGTGGTGCAATTTACTAGGTTTGAATCGTATATATTCTGAGTAAAGCCGATTGATGTTTAGGGATTTATTTATTTATTTTAAACAAATGTTTAGGGATAGTGCAATTAAAGGTGGAGTTGCAGATTAAATAGACCCAGTGCTCTAGGCAGTATGATGTAGTACCATGTAAGCACTTGAAGGGGCAATCTGCAGTTCAAAGAACAATAAAGTGGCCATCCCGCCAGCGTTTTGGTAAACAGCTGAGGGACGTGGCTGGAGAAATGTAAACACTCTCAAATTCATAGACAGAGCTATGGATTCAAGGACTGACTGACCATCCATGAGATCAAAATGATAGTTTTAACTGTGCTTTGAGGCTATACAGTGTTTGTTGACAATAACATTGTTTACAAATCGCAGATGGCCCCTTTAAAGGGACGAATCCTAACTTGAGATACATGCACTGTAATACAGAGCCAGACGCTACCCAAACTTTTCGTGTTTGATTTATGCAAACACTTTTCGTGTTTGATTTATGCAAATGTGAAGGACATCACGCTGCTTACTTATTAGCGAGTACCACTTCCTCGGCTCATACCGAGGCTTGAACCCATGATCTCTGCCTCGTTAACACGGACCACTGCCCTACTGAAGCATCTTACCCAGTAGCGCTACCAAAAATCTAGCTATTTGTCAACGCAAGCGGAGACACTTCAGGTGAGTTTCACAGATCGCGATCTGCTACACATCTTGAGTACCATGCTCAAATGAAGGAGTGGTTCCTAAATGATTGCTTATATAGTTGTTCCAAACCTTATAATCTCATCATACAGCAAAAGAGAGACCCATTTTAGCTCTACACACACTTTTGGCAAATCTGACTACGACTCCATTTTGCTGCTCCCTTTCCCTTCCTTTAGGTAAAAACTCAAACAGAATGTACTTGTGTTAAGAACTATTCAACGCTGGTCTGACCAATCGAAATCCACGCTTCAAGATTGTTTTGATCATGCGGACTGGGACATGTTCCGGGTGGCCTCAGAGAATAATATCAACGTATACGCTGATTCGGTGAGTGAGTTTATAAGGAAGTGTATAGGAGATGTTGTACCCACTGTGACTATTTAAACCTACCCTAACCAGAAACCGTGGATAGATGGCGGAATTTGCGCAAAACTGAAAGCACGAACGGCCGCATTTAATTATGACTGGGATTATAGCCGGAAACAAACAGTGTAGTTATTCCCTCCACAAGGTAATCAAACAAGCAAAATGTCAGTTTAGAGACAAAGTGGAGTCGCAATTCAACGGCTCAGACACGAGACGAAGGTGGCAGAGTCTACAGACAATCACGGACTACAAAAACAAAACCAGCCACGTCAAGGACACCGACGTCTTGCTTCCAGAAACTAAACACCTTCTTTGCCTGCTTTGAGGATAATACAGTGCCACGGATGCGGCCCGCTACCAAGGACTGTGGGCTCTGCTTCGTGGCCAACGTGAGTAAGACATTTAAACGTGTTAACCCTCGCAAGGCTGCCGCCCCAGATGGCATGACTAGCCGTGTCCTCAGAGCATGTGCAGACCAGCTGGCTGGTGTGTTTACTGACATATTCCATCTCTCCCTATCCCAGTCTGCTGTCCCCACATGTTTCAAGATGCCCACCATTGTTCCTGTACCCAAGTAGGCAAAGGTAACTGAACTAAACTACTATCGCCTCGTACCACTCACTTCTGTCATCATGAAGTGCTTTGAGAGGCTAGTCAAGGATCATATCACCTCCACCTTACCTGTCACCCTAGACCCACTTCAATTTGCATACCGCCCCAATAGGTCCACTGACGATGCAATTGCCATAACACTGCACACTGCCCTAACCCATTTGGACAAGAGGAATACCTATGTAAGAAAGCTGTTCATTGAGCATAGCTCAGCATTCAACACCATAGTACCCTCCAAGCTCACCATTAAGCTAGAGGTCCTGGGTCTCAACCCCGCCCTGTGCAATAGAGTCCTGGACTTCCTGATGGGCCGCCCCCAGGTGGTGAAGGTAGGAAACAACATCTCCACTTCGCTAATCCTCAACACTGGGGCCCCACAAGGCTGCGTGCTCAGCCCCCTCCTTACTCCCTGTTCACCAATGACTGCGTTGCCATGCACGCCTCCAACTCAATCATCAAGTTTGCAGACGACACAACAGTACTAGGCTTGATTACCAACAACGACGAGACAGCCAACAGGGAGGAGGTGAGGGCACTCGGAATGTGCTGTTAGCAAAACAACCTCTCACTCAACGTCAACAAAACAAAAGAGGAGATCATGGACTTCAGGAAACAGCAGAGGGGACAGTAGTGGAGAAGGTTGAAAGTTTTAAGTTCCTTGGCGTACACATCACGGACAAACTGAAGTGGTCCACCCACACAGACAGTGTGGTGAGGAAGGCGCAACAGTGCCTCTTCATCCTCAGGAGGCTGAAGAAATGTGGCTTGTCACCAAAAAATCTCACAAACTTCTACAGATGCACAATTGAGAGCACCCTGTTGGGCTGCATCACCGCCTGGTACGGCAACTGCACCTCTGACAACCGCAAGGCTCTCCAGAGGGTGGTGCGCATCACCGGGGGAAAACTACCTGCCCTCCAGGACACCTACAGCACCCGGTGTCACAGGAAGGCCAAAAAGATCATCAAGGACAACAACCACCCGAGCCACTGTCTGTTCACCCCGCTACCATGCAGAAGGCAATGTCAGTACAGGTGCATCAAAACTGGAACCGAGAGACTGAAAAACAGCTTCTATCTCAAGGCCACCAGACTGTTAAACAGCCGTCACTAACACAGAGAGGCTACTGCCTACATACAGACTTGAAATCATTGGACACTTTAATAAATGGATCACTAGTCACTTTAATAATGCCACTTTAATAATGTTTACATATCTTGCATTACTCATACTCATATGTATATACTGTATTTTATACCATACCTTTTGCATCTTGTCTATGCCGCTCTGTCATTGCTCATCCGTATAATTATATGTACAGTTGAAGTCGGAAGTTTACATACACCATAGCCGCATACATTTAAACTCCGTTTTTCACAATTCCTGATATTTAATCTTAGTAAAAATTCGCTGTCTTAGTTCAGTTTGGATCACCACTTTATTTAAGAATGTGAAATGTCAGAATAATAGTAGAGAGAATTATTTATTTCAGCTTTTATTTCTTTCATCACATTCCCAGTGGGTCAGAAGTTTACATACACTCAATTAGTATTTGGTAGCATTGGATTTAAATTGTTTAACTTGGGTCAAACGTTTCGGGTAGCCTTCCACAAGCTTCCAACAATAAGTTGGGTGAATTTTGGCCCATTCCTCCTGACCGAGCTGGTGTAACTGAGTCAGGATTGTAGGCCTCATTGCTCGCACACGCTTTTTCAGTTCTGCCCACACATTTTCTATAGGATTGAGGTCAGGACTTTGTGATGGCCACTCCAACACCTTGACTTTGTTGTCCTTAAGCCATTTTGCCACAACTTTGAAAGTATGCTTGGGGTCATTGTTCATTTGGAAGACCCATTTGCGACCAAGTTTTAACTTCCTGACTGATGTCTTGTGATGTTGCTTCAATATATAGTTTACAATTGGCTCATTCATCCCCTCCTCTCCCCTGTAACTATTCCCCAGGTCGTTGCTGCAAATGAGAATGTGTTCTCAGTCAACTTACCTGGTAAAATAACGGTAAAATAAATAAAAATAAATATCCACATAATTTTCCGTCCTCATGATGCCATCTATTTTGTGAAGTGCACCAGTCCCTCCTGCAGCAAAGCACCCCCACAACATGATGCTGCCACCCCCATGCTTCACGGTTGGGATGGTGTTCTTCGGCTTGCAAGCATTCCCCTTTTTCCTCCAAACATAACGATGGATGATCATTATTGCCAAACAGTTCTATTTTTGTTTCATCAGACCAGAGGACATTTCTCCAAAAAGTACGATCTTTGTCCCCATGTGCAGTTGCAAACCTTAGTCTGGCTTTTTTATATCGGTTTTGGAGCAGTGGCTTGTTCCTTGCTGAGCGGCTTTTCAGGTTATGTCGATATAGAACTCGTTTTACTGTGGATATAGATAATTTTGTACCCGTTTCCTCCAGCATTTTCACAAGGCCCTTTGCTGTTGTTCTGGGATTGATTTGCACTTTTCACACCAAAGTACGTTCATCTCTAGGAGACAGAACACGTCTCCTTCCTGAGCGGAATGACGGCTGTGTGGTCCCATGGTGTTTATACTTGCGTACTATTGTTTGTACAGATGAACGTGGTACCTTCAGGCGTTTGGAAATTGCTCCCAAGGATGAACCAGACTTGTGGAGGTCTACAATTTTTCTTCTGAGGTCTTGGCTGATTTCTTTTGATTTTCCCATGATGTCAAGCAAAGAGGCACTGAGTTTGAAGGTAGGCCTTGAAATACATTCACAGGTACACCTCCAAATGACTCAAATGATGTCAATTAGCCTATCAGAAGCTTCTAAAGCCATGACATCCTTTTCTGGAATTTTCCAAGCTGTTTAAAGGCACAGTCAACTTAGTGTATGTAAACTTCTGACCCACTGGAATTGTGATACAGTGAATTATAAGTGAAATAATCTGTAAACAATTGTTGGAAAATTACTTGTGTCATGCACAAAGTAGATGTCCTAACCGACTTGCCAAAACTATAGTTTGTTAACAAGAAATTTGTGGAGTGGTTGAAAAACGAGTTTTAATGACTCCAACCTAAGTGTATGTAAACTTCTGACTTCAACTGTATTTATTCTTATTCCATCCCGTGTGGCTCAGTTGGTAGAGCATGGTGCTTGCAACGCCAGGGTTGTGGGTTCATTCCCCACGGGGGGACCAGGATGAATATGTATGAACTTTCCAATTTGTAAGTCGCTCTGGATAAGAGCGTCTGCTAAATGACTTAAATGTAAATGTAAAATCCCTTTAGTTAGATTTGTGTGTATTCGGTAGTTGTTGTAGAATTGTTAGATTACTTGTTAGATATTTCTGCACTGTCAGAACTAGAAGCACAAGCATTTCGCAAAACACTCACAATAACATCTGCTAACCATGTGTATGTGACCAGTAACATTTGATTTGATGATGTTCTACTTAGTATGCTCATTAAACTCAATTCCTGTATCCCCTTCTCCCTCATATTGGATCTGTCTCTCTTCCCTTTCATTCTGCCCACACTATATCAGCACATGCACCACTGTCTGTTTCCTGGCAAAAGTCACACTTTCCTGTTGGATGCTGTCTTATGCAATCAGCTGTGTCCATCTTGAAGCAGGTGGGGACAGTAGACTGGGATAAAGGAGAGATTGAATGTATCCGTAAACACTCCAGCCAGCTGGTCTACTCATGCTCTGAGTGCGCGGCTAGGGATGCCGTCTGGGCCGGCAGCCTTGCAAGGGTTAACTCGCTTAAACGTTTTACTCACATCGGCCACGGAGAACGAGAGCCCACAGTCCTTGGGAGCGGGCTGCATCGGTGGCAGTGTTATCCTCAAAGCGGGCGAAGAAGGTGTTTAGCTTGTCTGGGAGCAAGACGTCGGTGTGGCTGGTTTTCCCTTTGTAATCCGTGATTGTCTGTAGACCATGCCACATACGTCTCGTGTCTGAGCCGTTGAATTGCGACTCCACTTTGTCTCTGTACTGACGTTTTGCCTGTTTGATTGCCTTACGAAGGGAATAACTACCCACCACCCAAAGCTCATGTTCCCAGCATGCATGTAGCATCCCTTTCGCAGGATGAGACACCCCATGCCCCTGTAGGTTGAGTCAATCGTTAATTGCCAGCTGCTGTCTCCTAATCTGCAATGGCATCTCCCTCATCTCCACCTGACACTGGGGAGGTCCGAAACGCCCCACTACATATTCTGAGTCATAGTGCCTGTATGACATCTTTTCAGTGAGGTAGGGGCTGCCGAACCATAAGCTCAAAGTCAATTACAGATGGAATCAATGCAACATACATGGTCCTCAGTGAGGAATACACAGCCCCCCATTCCATCCCTGTCAGACAGCCCATCACATTTAGCACCTTCTTACACTTTCCCACCACTCTCTCAATGTGTTCTGCCCAGGTCATTCTAGTGTCAAAGTACACCCCAAGGAACCTGAAGGCCCCCACACTCTCCAGTTCTCTCCCGTCAACCTAAAGGCGTACCTCATCTCCCACCTTCCTCCCGGTAAAGAACATTGTCTGAGTTTTCTCTACAGAGAACCTGAATCCCCACATTAATGCCCACCGCTCTACCTCATCAATTTCTTCCTGTACTTTCCTGACTATGTATGGTACATATCTTCCCCTCTTCCATAAGGCCCCATCATCTGCAAATAAAGACCTCCCAATATCCAGCAGTACCTGCAGACAGTAAACTGTTGGATACTGTAACATTATGAATTGATACAATGTATAACTTGTTTTGTTAAAATAGATTACAGATTAGTAACAATTAACATGCCTAGTAGCTTTTAATTATCAAAAATATATCAATCAAACACAAAATATGAGACACACATGCACACACACACTGTACATAGTACACACATACAAGGCCTATACTAATAGCTACCATAAATGAGGGTTTAAAAACTGATAGGCAGTCAGTAAGCAGTAAAAGATTAGAAAAAATCAGACAGGAAAATTATCATTCATACCAGAAGGTGGCAATATACCCCCTCAGTTGTTAGCTTTGACTTGCATCAATTTCTGTACAATATGAGACAAAATATTGATGCACACACACACAAAACTCCTGTCAGAGGATTGTGTGTTTCTCAAAGCACGCAGATCCCAATGTGTTCCCAATGTCTTTCTCAGATCCACTGGGGTTTATTTGTTGATTATTTTCAAACGGTTAAACCCACATACCGGTATGGTCTCGTGAGTTTGCATTATAAAACTGATGAATTACCTCTACCTGACAGCCAACATCAAGGGTTTGAAATTAGACAGAATGAATACCTTAGGGTCTACATTATCTCTGAGGTTGTGGGCTTTAGCCCTTGCCTAAAGCCTTTCCTTTATTGAGCTATTAAATGCCACCTAGATCCATCTATCAGTCAGCCATAGGTAATATAAGCTGGGAGCCAAATGCATTTTTGCATCATGATAACAAGTCTCTATGGCTAACTTTCACCAAGAGTTTAATTGGTATTCAGAGCAAATTTATTTTTTTGATCCGTTTAGGGCGGGAAATCATGACCTAACTAACAAGACAAACTGTTACTATTTCATTCAAATTGTCCAGGCATATGCTATAATCTTTGTTTTACAAACATACATTTGAACCAGGAACAATTGTTGTTATATTGGAATCAGTCTACTCATCATACTGATGTCACAAACAGAAGCGTAATGATTCATTCTCTCTCACCATCAGCATTGCAATGGCTTGACCTGTTCCTTCAGTATAATCTTATTGTGGGGGTAATTTAAACCATTCAGAAGAGGGTTTACACACACACTAACAAGCTTAGGTTGTTTGTGGTGCTGGGAGTTACTGCCCCAAAATACATTTAAATCACTTCATATCTCCCTGTAAATTTAGAATAACAAAACATCTGCCAACCCAACGTTGCAAAATTATGATTTCCTCAAAACAACTCCAAAAGCAAATTAAATTGGCTTCATACATGATATCTTTGAGTTATCTATATGAATGTGATATCTGTCTCACTATCAAGTGATATAAGGACATAGTTTACTTTCTTAATAAAGAAGCTGTCTACCCAATCAACATTAGTGCGTTCATGAGAGCAAATGACTGCTTCCTCGGCTGTCTGTCTGCCTGTTGCCCTCCTCATCATTAACCTGGTTAATATCCTATCAGCCTCCAGCTAGACATGTCAGCAGATGTGTATGTGACTGTCAGAGGAGACAGATCACTGTATATCTTCTACCAAGCAAGGAAGGCAAAACTGGGATTTGTGTATTGGAGTGAGTGGGAAGCAAGGAAAGGCCATTGAGATGATAAATTCAATCTCTCTTCCCCAAGGAGAGAAGGAGCACATGCCAGTGGAGATCTAGTGTTGGGGGCCGGCGGGCTGGACTAGCACGTCATACTCTAACTGGGGATGCCGCCTACTACTTACTCAATGACCAACACTGAAAACATTACAGTCGTGCACTTCTTAGGACTCAGACACACCAATAGCGTTTGCTGGCCGAGAGTACTTAACACCTCGGAACGTAATTTGCAAACGCATTGCGCACCAATTTTACCTGTGGAACCGCTTGAAAAATGTCGGCAGTCAGACGTCTACAGTGGGTGGTCAAAACACAGCGCGCGGGACGATCGGCAGACAAACCCTAGATCCACATTCGGTGCGATGTGTGCGAGCTATTAGTCATGGAAAGACAATCACATTTAAATTCAATCAACTGTTCATTACGAAATACAATTAAGACTATGATATGATGTGCTACACTGTAGCCTATACATGGGTGGGTGTTACCTCATCTGACCATTCAAAATGTTGATTGTTTGTTTATTTATTTACTTTTATCTACAAATTACATCATGATGACCCTTTGAGATTTAGCATATCATTCTGAAGAGACAGCCTAATTAAATGTAAAAGCATTTCCCCAGAGGTGTCATGCATGTGCATAGGCTAGTTGAGGGGTCACGGATTATAGCCAAATTCAATATGGCTGAATGAATTCTGTGTAAGAGAATGTGTTCCTCCTACTCCATACTGACGGTGTATCTGGGAGCTATGCAAGGCTAGTAATAATAATGATAATAACACTATGCAACACATGTTACCATGCATAATATGGCTATATTAATGTGTAACCTACATGTATAAAATATATTATGTATACTTGTGTGTCATATATTTAAGCAATAAGGCCTGAGGAGGTGTGGTATATGGCCAATATACCATGGCTAAGGGCTGTTCTTATGCACGTCACAACGAGGAGTGCCTGGATATAGCCCTTAGCCGTGGTAAATTGGCCACACCACAAACCCCGAGGTGCCTTATTGCTATTATAAACTGATTACCAAAGTAATTAGAGCAGTAAAAATAAATGTTTTGTCATACCCACAGTATACGGTCTGATATACCACGGGTGTCAGCCAATCAGCATTCAGGGCTCAAACCACCCAGTTTATAAACAGTAATTACAACTGGGAAACTTAAATCAGAAAACATTTGAAGAGGAACAATCATAAATCAACCACACGAGACAACAATGTGAGAAGAGGTGTTAGTGTATTAGAACTACACAGCTGTAAGTAATCAAGACCCAGAGTGACAAATACATCCATGCTGTGTGAAGAGAACACAAGGACAATACCTAATATACTTAATTAAAAAACATCCTAATCTAATCAATCATCTAACCTCTATTATACAGAGACCTCTTTTGACTGGATTGTAGGAATGCTTTTCAGACATTGGGTGCTGAGGATATGGCATTTATTTGTGACATAGGAGGTCACCTAACATAATGATTAAAAAATGAATACTTCAAACATCAGACAGTACAGACCAGGGTAGGGGTCCATTCCATTTCAATTCCAGTCAATTCAGGAAATACGCTGAAATTCCCATTTGAATGCTTTTCAATTAGAAAAATATGGAATTGGAATTTGGTTTACTTTCTGAATTGACCCCAACCCTGGTACGGAGCAGTGGAGAGATAACTGACGAATACAGAGGCAAAACAATAGAACATCAGACATCAGACATGAGGGAGGAGTCAGACAGGTGAGGACACAAAGACATCAGAGAGAACGCCATTGGGTTATTTAAAAGGAATCCTAAACAGGTGTTCTCAGCTGTGTTTTTGAGCATGAACAGAAAGTTTGAAGTGGGTCTGAACTGAAGTGGCAGATGTGTGGTGGGAGTGAGCAGACCCTGGGTGCAGACCTTACTGAATGATCAAGCACCCATAGTGTGAGATGGGGAAATGTGGCATTTGGCTACCATTTGTTCCTAACATCTACATGTATTAGATGTTGTGTACGGTAAATGTCCATAAAACTACTTAAACCTCACACTGTCAGTTTACAGGAACCTAGATAGAGCCCCCACTTGTCACAAACGGGCTCGAAGTCCGTAACAAAAAGGGAGACAATGTGGAAATAAGGAATAGCAAACATTTATTAACTGAAGTAACATAAATACAATTAACCATGGTGTGTTTAGTCAGTAATCAGTAGTGTAAGTGAGTGGTTGCGTGCATAAATGTGATAATGAGGGGTGTTGAAAGGTGCCAAAGCAAACAAACAAACAAAACGGCCACAACCAAAATCTAACAGTGTGTCTGCATGGAGAGAGTCTCCTCAATGAATGGGGAAGAGGTGTATTTATCCCGGGACACACCCGGGCCCAGATGTGTCCCATGTCGCTGACGACCCTCCCAGCTCCGCCCGCCGACATCCTAATAAGGAAAACAAGAGCAAAGAGAAAGAATACAGCAGACAGAGTAGGAGGGTCATCACACAGTGTTCTGCCATGGTCAGCGAAGAGCCCGGATCTCAATCCCATTGAGCACGTCTGGGACCTGTTGGATCGGAGGGTGAGGGCTAGGGCCATTCTCCCCAGAAATGTCCGGGAACTTGCAGGTGCCATAGTGGAAGAGTGGGGTAACATCTCACAGCAAGAACAGGCAAATCTGGTGCAGTCCACGAGGAGGAGATGCACTGCAGTACTTAATGCAGCTGGTGGCCACACCAGAAACCGACTGTTACTTTTGATTTTGACCCCCCCCCCCCTCGACAACTACTGTGAATATTATTATTTGACCATGCTGGTCATTTATGAACATTTGAACATCTTGGCCATGTTCTGTTATAATCTCCACCCGGCACAGCCAGAAGAGGACTGGTCACCCCACATAGCCTGGTTCCTCTCTAGGTTTCTTCCTAGGTTTTGGCCTTTCTAGGGAGTTTTTCCTAGCCACCATGCTTCTACACCTGCATTGTTTGCTGTTTGGGGTTTAAGGCTGGGTTTCTGTACAGCACTTTGAGATATCAGCTGATGTAAGAAGGGCTATATAAATTTGATTTGATTCGATTTGTTCAGGGACAAATTATTCCATTTCTGTTAGTCACATGTCCGTGGAACTTGTTCAGTTTGTGTCTCAGTTGTTGAATCTTGTTATGTTCATACAAATATTTACACATGTTAAGTTTGCTGAAAATAAACGCAGATGACAGTGAGAGGATGTTTCTTTTTTTGTGAAGTTTACATTGAGTCAGCCTTCATATGCACAGTGTAAGCCCTGTTGTTTGTGAGTGATGTATCTGTTACCAAAGTTGAATGTATTACATGTCATAAATGTTTCAGTATAGACGTATAGAGTTTCAGTCAAGTAAGCTACACAGAACAAATAGCAGTTTGGAAAAATGTGATACCCTGCCTACAGGAACTGTCATGACTGGCAGAACATATTGGTAAATGTCATTGAAATACAGTTGGTTAATGTTATTGGTTCAGTTTATAATACAATGGATTGTCTCAGGGCAATAAAGGTGAAATATATTACATTGCCATTATTGATTGAGAAGGCCAGAGATCATCCCTTCATGCAAAAAAAGCCAGATAATAAAAAATGAGTTGGATAATAAGAGATTGAATACTTAGAGACTGGACGATACTGAGAGAAATGGTGAATGTGAGTACCATATTGATTTTTTTCAGTTTGAAGACAAGATTTAAACATTCAATCATGAATATACATTATTTATGTAAGGCGCCCACATGTAGTGTTTATGTAAGTAAGTGTTGCTTGCTTCAACTTGATTTTTAGTACACACTTGTTATATTTGCTCGCATAAAAAGCAAGTTAATTTCTCTCACTCACGCTGTGAGTACAATCTGTTGATTTCTCAGTCCTGCTATAGCCCGAGGAAAAGTGAAGCTTCTCTTCTCTGGCTGACTAAAGTAATCTGGTATAGGCCCCTATGGAATATCAGTCAATATCAGTGTTAAAGGGGGCAGAAACTGACAGAATTAATATCTATCCACTTGTACTGTTTTGTGCATTTTTAATAAACCCTGTTTCCACAACATAATGGGATTTCAATTGATTTATTAGTCAGAGCATTATGGTGATAATGTGATTTATTCTATTCTCAAGCACAGAATCTTTGTATTAAAAAATAAAAAGTTATATATCAGTCAGTAATAATTTGGAGTTTTCTCTCTGTTTCTTCAATTAAAGCTTCAAGAGACAAACACATGAGAATGTAGTCAATTGGTAGACTAGTCTTCCAGTCAACAAGTAGTAATGAGACGATTTTAAGTGAAGAATGGGTCTTGTTCATATCTCTCTGTGTTATTAAATCACTTTATTGGTCTTCTGAAGTGCCTGTTGATATCATGCCTGGAATTTCACATTGTGGAATGATTATTACGATGGTATGCTGCGTTCCCCTTAGTTGTTGGTCTATGTGTGTAGGCTATGAGGGGACGAGGCATTCTTTTTCTCAGTAAAACTAAAGGATTCTGTTCTTACAATTCCCTGGAGTATTTTTTTTATTTCACCTTCATTTAACCAGGTAGGCTAGTTGAGAACAAGTTCTCATTTACAACTGCGACCTGGCCAAGATAAAGCAAAGAAGTTCGACACATACAACAACACAGAGTTACACATGGAATAAACAAACATACAGTCAATAAAACAGTAGACAAAGTCTATATACAGTATGTGCAAATGAGGTAGGATAAGGGAGGTAAGGCAATAAATAGGCCATGGTGGCGAAGTAATTACAATATAGCAATTTAACACTGGAATGGTAGATGTGCAGAAGACGAATGTGCAAGTAGAGATACTGGGGTGCAAAGGAGCAAGATAAATAAATACAGTATGGGGATGAGGTAGTTAGATGGGCTATTTACAGATGGGCTATGTACAGGTGCAGTGATCTGAGAGCTGCTCTGACAGCTGGTGCTTAAAGCTAGTGAGGGTGATATGAGTCTCCAGCTTCAGTGATTTTTGTAGTTCATTCCAGTCATTGGCAGCAGAGAACTGGAAGAAAAGGCGGCCAAAGGAAGAATTGGCTTTGGGGTTGACCAGTGAGATATACCTGCTGGAGCGCGTGCTACGGGTGGGTGCTGCTATGGTGACCAGTGAGCTGAGATAAGGCGGGGCTTTACCTAGCAGAGACTTGTAGATGGCCTGGAGCCTGTGGGTTTGGCGACGAGTATGAAGCGAGGGCCAGCCAACGAGAGTGTACAGGTCGCAGTGGTGGGTAGTATATGGGGCTTTGGTGACAAAACGGATGGCACTGTGATAGACTGCATCCAATTTGTTGAGTAGAGTGTTGGAGGCTATTTTGTAAATGACATCGCCGAAGTCGAGGATCGGTAGGATGGTCAGTTTTACGAGAGTATGTTTGGCAGCATGAGCGAAGTTAGATTTAATTTTGGATTGGAGATGCTTAATGTGAGTCTGGAAGGAGAGTTTACAGTCTAACCAGACATCTAGGTATTTGTAGTTGTCCACATACTCTAAATCAGAACCGTCCAGTATACAGGACATACACTCTGCAACCCTGATAAATTGTTCATACCTCAAGTATGAAAACATTAACTTTTCCTTTTTGGAACCTTTTAATAATTTAATGTACGGTAAATGTCAAAGAATTTGAAAATAATTGGTTTTATTGAATATAAATAATTTAATATCAACAATACAATGCAGCACATCCTCAAAAACGATAAATACACATGTACATTTGATTCACCCTTCATTTCAGATCCAGTGACATTACAAATAGCATTTTGGTCAACTGTAAACTGAACAGACATGTTACAATCATATTAAAGCATATGAGATTTGATTCCATGTTGACCAAAACCTTTATAGACATAGACTGGATGACTTCATCTTGGTTATAAGGAACATTATGATAGACCTCTGCATCACTTTCTGTGGTTTTCAATGTAGCTCTCTAATATCTTCATCAACAATCCAGTCTCCTATGGGATATTAAGAGAATGACATTAAATAATGTATTTTCTACTGCACAGTTAAATCTCTTGTCAGACCGGTTGAGGCTCACCTGGTTAAGATAATGCCATTAAACAATGCAATTTTGACACAAGATAGTCTCATTATAAATTGTACAGATAAATCTATGGTCATATACAGGTTGGTGTTATTGATAGCTCACCTGGTTTTTCGAGCGGTTCTCTGTGTCATCTCTGAGTTGGGCTTGCAACGCGACTCTCAGCACATCTTGGAAGAGATTATCCATCCCGTTCTGCTCCGGACTCAAGGCGACCTCGAACGCATCCACAGACTGCCCATCGGGAGACTGGAGCAGAGGGCTATCCATGACACTCTTCTTGCCCATAAAATGACCTTGGAGGTAAGAGAAAGTTATATTTTGGTCATTTGATTCTCAAGTGAAATTAAATATTTCCTAACATGTTGAACGTCTATATTTTGAAAGAGTAAATATAGCTTTCTTTGATAAGAGCTAGACTTAATCCATTGTTGTAATTAGGAATAAAAAAGATATAATTGCCAGATTTTACTTTCACAATTGTATGCTGTGTTGTAGATGAGATTGAGAATAGCCTTCGCATGCCTTACCTGTCGCCCAAAGATTCCCTCTTTGATTAACTTTAATTTTCGCAACTTTATTTCCAAGTTCGGTTAAATCAAAACTCACTGAAGTGGTTACAGAAATGTAAGAAAAAAGCACAAGGTAGGTAAAAAAACCAAGTTGGCAAACGTTCAAAAAAAATCCGGACATCTCTACTGAAGAAATAGGCTATAGAACTCTCCTCCTGGACGCAAAATTTCCAAATGGCAATAGAAGCGCAGTTATTCGTGACAGACTTTCAAACCCAATCCGATGCTGCATTTATACCATGCTGATCTGGGTGGGCTCTCTTGCGTGACACCGACACGAAGTCAGGGGAATTTTATGCAGAGCAATTCACAAGCATGGTTGTTGACCAAACCCAAGCTGTCAGTCATTCTCACAGTTTAAATCGGTCACAACGTAATGATTCGTACGTAATCTTTAAATCTATAAATGATATTTGCTGCGTAAATTACGGGCGATTAGCTCGAACAATAGGTGACTTTAACATAGCCTATCAGTGTAAACAGCTATGTGGAAACATGTCGATGTCAACATGTCAATGATTTCATAATGAATTAGTCCATAGTAAACTCAATTTAGGGCACTGCAGGGGGAAAATTCCAATATTCTTAGTTTAGAAGACTAATCTATAGATGAATAGGCCTATTTTGGAGAACTCTGCAATGCAACTATTGAAGTGGTTGATCATATTACAGAAGGCCTTATCAGTCCTCTAATACAGGACTAGTAAAGGCACAACTTTTTTAGAGTTTTTCTTTTCTTTAAAAAAACAACATTTTATTCATATTTTTTTTAATTATTCAGATGTTTCTGGGGGTGATGCAGCAGCTCTACTAATATATATGTATTATCAACAGAGAAGTCAGTATTAGCCCCTTGAGATAAATGTATATTTTAGGAGAAATGATTGGAGGTGTAAATTAGGTCCATTATCAGCTCTGCCCTCAACAGATCCCTTCAGCTTTCCTTACACCTTAGATGCATGGCAGGAAATTCAGGCCAACACATTGGATGCATCACAAATGGAACCCTATACATCGTGCACTACTTTTGACCAGAGCACTATGGGTTATGTAGGGAATAGGGTGCCATTTGGGATGCAAACATTATTTCCTGCCAAGACACCCCCAAGGCCTTAGTTCCACATGAGTAGCCTGACATTTGGCTGTCAGTTGTGGCACACAGGCAGTCGTGGTCACTGGACCGGAGTCTCAGTCCCGCGGACCTCAGCCTCCGGTCTTAGGACAGGAGGGCTTGAACCCCAAATAGCACCCTATTCCCTATGTAGTGCACTACTTTTGACCAGGGCCCGTAGTGCTCTGATCAAAAGTAGTGCACTATGGAATCGGGTGCCCTTTGAGATGCAGAAGAGGACTTGCTGATTCTCACCCTAGAATTAAAGCTGTTGAGACAGTGTCCTTTTTGACACTTCAGGGTGCTAACTGGGAAGTTAAGTAAGAGAACTAGGCCTACTACTTGGTATTGTCCCCTGTCTAACCTTTGACATCCAAGACTCCAGTCACACTGTTCCTTCATTTAGCCTGGGTGCGGTGGGTTTGTGTGACAGAAATTAGGATATTATGAATGGACTATCAAGACAACCAAGTGCATTGATGAAGGAGTTTGATGCAAGAGAGACAAAGTACGTTCAGACATTTGTGGCGGTTTCTCAGGGCACAGGGCATTAAGCCTAGTTCTGGAATAAAAGTCAATGTAAAATCTCCATGAAATCAAATCAAATTGTATTTGTCACGTGCCGAATACAACAGGTGTAAATTTAACTGTGAAAATGTTTACTTCCGAGCCATTTTCAATAACACAAAGGGAATAAAATGGCTTACAAGTTGCTTCATTGTCCAGGATTTAACTTAATCTGTGACCGGGAAACTGTCTCTTAAGAAATTAAATTACTTGACAAGGACAATACTTGAAAGGTTGATTGAGGTCATTGGCCGAGCTGGACTCGACTTGCATGGAAGCCATGAATTTGAAGGGCTCACTGATTAGAGGTTATTTCATCTTAAAGTGCCGGAAGGATGTGTGAAGTAACTACAGACTGAGTCAATGCAGGTAATTCCCTAGAGACCTGGAAAGTGTTGGTCTCCCCCAAACATACCTGATTAACCCTTTGATGGGGATTTGACTATGTTGGAGGGATTTCCAGTATTCTATATAAAGACGTATAGGATTCACCATTAGATAAATTAGAAATGGTATAAGCAAACCAGGGCCACATCTAGACTGCATGTCCTTTTAAGATTGTCTGAATGTGAAGTAAAACAAATTGCGGTAACTGCTGTGCTTTAAAATCCCAGGCTACCACCATCAAACCTTCTATCACTCTACAACAGCAACATCCTCCAGAAATGCAAGGTGATTTTAAGACTGACCACCCACGGTTAATTAGAATTTTAACTCATACCATCAGGGAAACTGTAAAGGGTCCATCAAATGAAGACTGTGAGCAAAAACTGCCTTAATATCTGTTGATAAATCATGTATAAAATATGGTTGTATTTATTGTATTATTGTGTAACAATTTTAACGGTGTGGGAGGAATACTGTTTGGCCGCGTCTCAAGAATATTTGGATGCTGTACAGTGTTTATTGAATAAGGCCCTTTGTCAGGTTGCGTCCCAAAGCTTTAAAACACTTGATTTGAAGAGGTAAATATTTATCCTTCATAACATCTTCATAGTAACTTTGTTAATTCTTTGTTCTTCCTCCCCACCATGAGAGCATATACAGTGTCTTCAGAAAGAATTCACACCCTTTGACCATACTTTGTTGTGTTACAGCCTGAATTTAAAATGGACAAAATGTAGATTTTGCATCACTGGCATACACACAATACCACATAATGTCAAAGTGGAAATATGTTTTTAGACATTCTCACAAATTCATTAAAAATTAATTAAAAAATATTCATTAATATTCTGAAATGTCTTGAGTCAATAATAATTCAATCATTTTGTTATGTACGGCAAGCCTAAATAAATTCAGGAGTAAAACTTTGCTTAACATGTCACATAATAAGTTTCATGGACTCACTCTGTGCGTAATAATAGTGTTTAACATGATTTTTTTAATGACTACCTCATATCTGTACCCTCATATATAATTATCTGTAAGGCCCCTCAGTCGAGCAGTGAATTTCAAACACAGATTCAACCACAAAGACAAGGGAGGTTTTCCAATGCCTTACAAAGAAGGGCACCTACTAGTAGATGGGTAAAAATAACAAAAGCAGACATTGAATATCCCTTTGAGCATGGTGAAGTTATTAATTGCACTTTGGATGGTGTATCAATACACCCAGTCACTACAAAGATACAGGCATACTTCCTAACTCAGTTGCTGGAGAGGGAGGAAACCACTCAGCGATTTCACCATAAGGCCATTGGTGACTTTAAAACAGTTACAGAGTTTAATGGCTGTGATGGGAGAAAACTGAGGATGAATCAACAACATTGTAGTTACTCCACAATACTAACCTAAATGACAGAGTGAAAATAATGCAGTCTGCACAGAATTAAATAAAATATCCCAAAACATTCATCCTAAAGTAAAACAGCAAAATATGTGGCAAATAATTGAATTGTATGTCCTGAATACAAAGCGTTATGTTTTAAGGGGAAATCCAACACAACACATCCCTGAGCACCACTCTTCATATTTTCACGCATGCTGGTTGCTGCATCATGTATTGGGTATGCTTGTCATCGGCAAGGACTGGGGAGTTTGTTTAGGATAAAAATAAATGGAATAGAGCTAAGCACAGGCAACATCCTAGAGGAAAACCTGGTTCACTCTGCTTTCTAACAGATACCGGGAGACAAATTCACCTTTCAGCGGGACAATAATGTAAAACACAAGGCCACTGAATTAAAGTTGCTTACCAAGATGCCATTGAATGTTCCTGAGTGACCTAGTTACAGTTTTTACTTAAATCGGCTTGAAAAACTATGGCAAGACTTGAAAATGTCTGTTTAGCTATGATCAACAACCAACTAGACAGAGCTTGAAGAATTTAAAAAAAGAATAAAGTGCAAATATTGTACAATCCAAGTGTGCAAAGCTCTTAGAGACTTTCCCAGAAAGACTCACAGCTGTAAAGGTGACTAACATTTATGGACTCAGGGGTGTGAACACTTATGTAAATGAAACATTTCTGTATTTTATTTTCAATAAATGTCCAAACATTTAAAAAAAAAACATGTTTTCTCTTTGTCATTATGGGCTATTGTGTGTTCAGGCTGTAACACAACAAAATGTGGAAGAAGTCAAGGGGTATGAAAACTTTCGGAAGGCACTGTATGTCAAAAGGGCAAACATCGGTTCAGAATATTATATATATTTTTTAAATGTATATATATATATATATATATATATATATATATATATATATATATATACACAGTACCAGTCAAAAGTTTGGACACACCTACTCATTCAAGGGTTTTTCTTAATTTGAACTATTTTCTACATTTTAGAATAATAGTGAAGACATCAAAACTATGAAATAACACATATGGAATCACGTAGTAACCAAAAAGTGTTAAACAAATCAAAATATATTTTATATTCGAGGTTCTCAAAGTAGCCACCCTTTGCCTTGATAACAGCTTTACACACTCTTGGCATTCTCTCAACCAGCTTCATGAGGTAGTCACCTGGAAGTAGTTAACAGGTGTACCTTGTTAAAAGTTAAATTGTGGAATTTCTTTCCTTCTTAATGCGTTTGAGCCAATCAGTTGTGTTGTGACAAGGTAGGGGTGGTACACAGAAGATAGCCCTATTTGGTCAAAGACCAAGTCCATATTATGGAAAGAACAGCTCAAATAAGCAAAGAGAAATGACAGTCCATCATTACTTTAAGACATGAAAGTCAGTCAATCCAGAACATTTCAAGAACCCTTTCTTCAAGTGCAGTCACAAAAACCCCTCAAGCGCTATGATGAAACTGGCTCTCATGAGGACCGCCACAGGAAAGGAAGACCCAGAGTTACCTCTGCTGCAGAGGATAAGTTAATTAGAGTTACCAGCCTCAGAAATTGCAGCCCAAGTAAATGCTTCAGAGTTCAAGTAACAGACACATCTCAACACCAACTGTTCAGAGGAGACTACGTGAATCAGGCCTTCATGTTCAAATTGCTGCAAAGAAACCACTACTAAAGGACACTAATAATAAGAAGAGACTTGCTTGCGCCAAGAAACACCAGCAGAGGACATTAGACCGGTGGAGATCTGCCCTTTGGTCGGATGAGTTCAAATCTGAGATTTTTGGTTCCAACCTCCTTGTCTTTATGAGACGCAGAGTAGGTGAACAGATGATCTCCGCATGTTTGGTTCCCACAGTGAAGCATGGAGGAGGAGGTGTGATGGTGCTTTGCTGGTGACACTGTCAGTGATTTATTTAGAATTCAAGGCACACTTAACCAGCATGGCCACCACAGCATTCTGCAGCGACACGCCATCCCATCTGGTTTACGCTTAGTGGGACTATCATTTGTTTTTCAACAGGACAATGACCCAACACACCTCCGGGCTGTGTAAGGGCTATTTGACCAAGAAGGAGAGTGATGGAGTGCTGCATCAGATGACTTGGCCTCCACAATTTCCAACCTCAACCCAAGAAAAGAAAATCTCTTGAATGAGTAGGTGTGTCCAAACTTTTGACTACACATATATACTGAACCAAAACATAAACGCAACAATTTCAAAGATTATAAAGTTACAGATCATATAAGGAAATCAGTCAATGTAAATAAACTCATTAGGCCCTAATCTATGGATTTCACAACTGGGAATACAAATCTACATCTGTTGGTCACAGATACCTTAAAGGTAGGGGCGTGGACCAGAAAACCAATATCTGGTGTGATCACCGTTTGCCTCATGCAGCGTGACACATCTCCTTCACATAGAGCTGATCAGGCTGTTGATTGTGGCCTGTGGAATGTTGTCCCACTCCTATTCAATGGCTGTGCAAAGTTGCTGGATATTGGCGGGAATTGGAACACACTGTCGTACATGTCGATCCAGATCATCCTAAACATGCTCAATGGGTGACATGTCTGGTGAGTACGCAGGCCATAGAATAACTGGGACATTTTCAGCTTCCAGGAGTTGTGTACAGATCCTTGCTACATGGGGCCATGCATGATCATGCTGAAACATGAGGTCATGGTGGCGGATTAATTGCACGACAATGGGCCTCAGGAGCTCGTCACAGTATCTCTGTGCATTCAAATTGCCATCTATACATGCAATCGTTTTTGTCTGTAGCTTATGCCTGCCCATAACCCCATCGCCACAATGGGGCACTCTGTTCACATCAGCTAACCGCTCGCTCACACACCACCATACACTTGGTCTGTGGTTGTGAGGCCGGTTGGATGTACTGCAAGATTTTCTTAAACAACGTTGGAGGCGACTTATGGTAGAGAAATTAACATTCAATTACCTGGCAACAGCTCTGGTGTACATTCCTGCAGTCAGCATGCCAATTGCACACCCCCTGACATCTGGCATTGAGTGGTGACAAAACTGCACATTTTAGAGGTCTGTTTATTGTCCCCAGCACAAGGTGCACCTATGAAATGACCATGCTGTTTAATCAGCTTCTTGATTTGCCACACACGTCAGCTGGATGGATTAACTTGGCAAAGGAGAAATGCTCACGAACAGCAACGTAAACAAATTTGTGCACAAAAATATTGAGAGAAACAAGCTTTTTAGACTGCATGTAAAATAATGGCATTTTGAAAATGCACAAATGTGTTTGTGAAGTTATGCTTGAATCTAAGAAAAAAAACACTAGATGCATAAGTTACCAGAATGCAGGATAGAGGGTAACAGATGTCATATTTAATGTCAAACATATCACTTGTCATTCAATATTTCAAGCAAAGCAAAACCTAACTAGAAGTGAAAACAAAATACACAATTAACCATCTAAAATGTTGGATTCATGTTCTGAAAAATCAAATAAGAAATACAGCTCTTTATTCTACTTAACTTATATCTCATTTCCCTCATAAAAATAATGAACGCTTGTTTTTTTTTATAATGTAAACACTATCCACAATTCAAAACATATGGTACAGAAAAAGCAACTTAATTTGACATAATCAACATAATTCTGTCTTGAAAGGCATGGTGGGGTGGGGATTTCCAATTTTTCCTCCGTGGCAGATAGTTAGATAGTCTCTTCCTCACTCCCGATGGACCAGGACAAACAGACCCAGCAGGAAGAGAACAGCGTACTGGGAAAGGGAAGAACAACAAAATACTAGTATCCCTGTTCCGAGGATCTGAAACCAACAGCTTTCCGTCTGCCAGTTGCTCGCTCTTCCACTGTTTAGTGTCTGGCTGCTGGTCAGGCTCTCTAACCTTTAGAGTACCTGCATCACGCTCCTAATAAGGCTGAATTTAGTAAACAATTCATAAAACCTTAAGTGATTTTCCTTCTAGTGATGACGATGTAAAATATCTTACCTTGAATTTGGGATAGTCGTTCATCAGAATGGTAACGATTCCGATGTATGGCACAAACCTGGAGACAAAATTGACATTCAACATCAGAAGACATGTTCATGACAATGTCATGTCGCTGTTATGATGTACAATTCAAGTAAATTATTACCTAACATTACATCTTCAATAGTTAAATACAGTGGTGGAAAAAGTACTCAATTGTCGTACTTGAGTAAAAGTAAAGATACCTTCATAGAAAATGACAAGTAAAAGCCACCCAGTAAAATACTACTTGAGTAAAAGTCTAAAAGTATTTGGTTTCAAATATATTTAAGTATCAAAAGTAACTGGAATTGCTAAAATGTACTTAAGTATCAAAAGTCAAAGCATAAATCCTTTCAAATTCCTTATATTAAGCAAATCAAACGGCAACATTTTCGATATACGGAGAGCCAGGGGCACACTCCAACATAATTTACAAACGAAGCATTTGTGATCAGAGGCAGTATTGATGACCTGGGATGTTCTCTTGATAAGTGTGTGAATTGAAAAATGTTTGGGTGTCATGGAAAATGTATGGAGTAAAAAGTACATTATTTTCTTTAGGAATGTCCCAGCACTCTCATTTGTTGACTTCTGTAATCGAAAAAGCCTTGGTTTCATGCATGTTAACATCAGAAGCCTCCTCCCTAAGTTTGTTTTACTCACTGCTTTAGCACACTCTGCCAACCCTGATGTCCTTGCCGTGTCTGAATCCTGGCTTACGAAGGCCACCAAGAATTCTGAGGATGTCCATACCAAACTACAAAATTTTCTGTCAAGATAGAACTGCCAAAGGGGTAGGAGTTGCAATATACTGCAGAGATAGCTTGCAAAGTTCTGTCATACTTTCCTGGTCTATGCCCAAACAGTCCGAGCTTCTAATTAAAAAAATTAATCTCTCCAGAAATAAGTCTCTAACCGTTGCCGCCTGTTATAGATCCCCCTCAGCTCCCAGCTGTGCCCTGGACACCATATGTGAATTGATTGCCCCTCATCTATCTTCAGAGTTCGTTCTGTTAGGTGACCTAAACTGGGATCTACTTAACACAACGGCAGTCCTACAAGCTAAGCTAGATGCCCTCAATCTCACACAAATCATCAAGGAGCCCACCATGTACAACCCTAAATACGTAAACATGGGCACCCTCATAGATATTATCCTGACCAACTTGCCCTCCAAAATACACCTCTGCTGTTTTCAATCAGGATCTCAGCGATCACTGCCTCATTGCCTGCATCCGCTATGGGTCCGCGGTCAAACGACTACCCCTCATCACTGTCAAACGCTTCCTAAAACACTTCTGCAAGCAGGCCTTTCTAATCGACCTGGCCCGGGTATCCTGGAAGGATATTGACCTCATCCCGTCAGTCGAGGATGCCTGGTCGTTCTTTAAAAGTAATTTAATCACCATCTTAAATAAGCATGCCCCTTTCAAAAAATGCAGAACTAAGAAAAGATATAGCCCTTGGTTCACTCCAGACCTGACTGCCCTTGACCAGCACAAAAACATCCTGTGGCGGACTGCAATAGCATCGAATAGTCCCCGTGATATGCAACTGTTCAGTGAAGTTCGGAACCAATACACGCAGTCAGTCAGGAAAGTAAAGGCTAGCTTTTTCAAACAGACATTTTCATCCTGTAGCTCTAACTCCAAAAGGTTTTGGGACACTGTAAAGTCCATGGAGAACAAGAGCACCTCCTCCCAGCTGCCCACTGCACTGAGGCTAGGCGATACGGTCAACACCAATAAATCCATGATAATCGAAAACTTCAATAAGAATTTCTCTACGACTGGCCATGCTTTCCTCCTGGCTACCCCAGCTAACAGCTCCCCCCCCCCCCCCCCCCCGCAGCTACTTGCCAAAGCCTCCCCAGCTTCTCCTTCACCCAAATCCAGGTTGCAGATGTTCTGAAAGAGCGGCAAAACCTGAAACCGTACAAATCAGCTGGGATAGACAATCTGGACCATCTATTTCTAAAACTATCTGCCTCCATTGTTGCAACCCCTATTCCCAGTCTGTTCAACCTCTTTCGTATCATCCGAGATCCCTAAAGATTGGAAAGCTGCCGTGGTCATCCTCCTCTTCAAAGGGGGTGACACTCTAGACCCAAACTGTTATAGACCTATATCCATCCTGCCCTGCCTCTCTAAAGTCTTCGAAAGCTTAGTTAATAAACAGATCACTGACCATTTCGAATCCCACCATAGCTTCTCTGCTGTGCAATCCAGTTTACGAGCTGGTCACAGGTGCACCTCAGCCACGCTCAAGGTACTAAACGATATCATAACCGCCATCGATAAAAGACAGTACTGGGCAGCCGTCTTCATTGCCAAGGCTTTCGACTCTGTCAATCACCGTATTCTTATCGGCAGACTCAAATAGCCTTGGTTTCTCAAATGACTGCCTCGCCTGGTTCACCAACTACTTCGCAGACAGAGTTCAGTGTGTCAAATCGGAGGGCCTGTTGTCCGGACCTCTGGCAGTCTCTATGGGGGTACCACAGGGTTCAATTCTCGGGCCGACTCTTTTCTCTGTATATATCAATGATGTCGCTCTTGCTGCGGGTGATTCCCTGATCCACCTCTACGCAGACGACACCATTCTGTGTACATCTGGCCCTTCTTTGGACACTGTTACCTAACCTCCAAACGAGCTTCAATGCCATACAACACTCCTTCCGTGGCCTCCAACTGGTCTTAAGCGCTAGTTACACCAAATGCATGCTTTTCAATCGTTCGATGCTTGCACCCGTCCGCCCGACTAGCATCACTACCCTGGACGGTTATGACCTAGAATATGTGGACAACTACAAATACCTAGATGTCTGGCTAGACTGTAAACTCTCCTTCCAGACTCATATTAAACATCTCCAATCCAAAGTTAAATCTAGAATCGGCTTTCTATTTCGCAACAAAGCCTCCTTCACTCACGCCGCCAAACTTACCCTAGTAAAACTGACTATCCTACCGATCCGACTTCAGCGATGTCATCTACAAAATAGCTTCCAATACTCTACTCAGCAAACTGGATGCAGTCTATCACAGTGCCATCCGTTTTGTTACCAAATCACCTTATACCACCCACCACTGCGACCTGTATGCTCTAGTCGGCTGCCCCTCGCTACATATTCGTTGCCACTGGCTCCAGGTCATCTAGAAGTCTATGCTAGGTAAAGCTCCGCCTTATCTCAGCTCACTGGTCACGATAACAATACCCACCCGTAGGGCATATCTCACTGGTCACCCCCAAAGCCAACACCTCATTTGGCCGCCTTTCCTTCCAGTTCTCTGCTGCCAGTGACTGGAACGAATTGCAAAAATCGCTGAAGCTGGAGACTTTTATTTCCCTCACTAACTTTAAACATCAGCTATCTGAGCAGCTAACCGATCGCTGCAGCTGTACATAGTCCATCTGTAAATAGCCCACCCAATCTACCTACCTCATCCCCATATTGCTTTTATTTACTTTTCTGCTCTTTTGCACACCAGTATCTCTACTTGCACATCATCATCTGCTCATTTATCACTCCAGTGTTAATCTGCTAAATTGTAATAATTTCGCTACTATGGCCTATTTATTGCCTACCTCCTCACACCATTTGCACACACTGTATACAGACGTCCTTTTTTTCTATTGTGTTATTGACTGAATGCTTGTTGATGTCGCACTGCTTTGCTTTATCTTGGCCAGGTCGCAGTTGTAAATGAGAACTTGTTCTCAACTAGCTTACCTGGTTAAATAAAAGTAAAATAAATACATTTAAATGTAGTGAAGTAAAAGTTCACCAAAAACATAAATATTAAAGCCAACTACAGACACAGAAAAATACTACTTAAGTAGTACTTTAAAGTATGTTCACAACTGGTTAAATAGTTGATTAGGGTTAAAGCAACAAAAAAATCCTGTGACTGAAACTTGTCTGGGGCCAAGTTAACCTGCCCTTTCATGTCAGAAAGTCACAGCCATCATGCTTTCAGGGAAAGAGGATAATTGTGTACATGTATTAGACCTAAACTGCGAGTTTGACCAATTCCAGTCCCCTTCCTTAGAGGGTCCGGGGTCCACCCTGGGATAATTTGTAAGTAGAAGACTGAGAAGCTCAGTTCTGGTGACTTGGTAAAGGGACATTCAGCTCCAAAATGCAAAGAAAATTATGCTGAAACCATTTCAAATTAAATGACCACCTCCAGAAATGTGTCCAATAAAATATTGGTAAAATCATATTGGACCATGCATATAGCCTATGCATGGTCTATATTATCAGATATGCTATAAGCAATATCACCTGTAGCCCAACTGATGCAGCATAGTGACTATAAAATGTACATGGGCTGAAGCATGGAGTTTGTCCATCTGCATTTACCCATTGAACACAACATCCTGATTGTTATTAATAACTATACTTTTATTATAAATATACTGTATATCAATTAATTATTATTCACTCGAAAAATTTGATTTTTTGGTTTCTATTACAAACTGTCATTGTCCATTTAAGACACCGTTGCCCCTTTTAGAGCTGTTGCATATTGATTCAAAGTCTTTTCGGTCAGCCGGAGCATTTGGCTCCTTTCACCTAAAAGCTTCTCATTTGGCTCCCAAATGGCTCCTCATCAGTAGTGCTTAGAAATTTACATAAAACCATGAAAAATGGTCAACCCCTAATTTAAAGCCTAAAATGTTATCTACCATTATGTTAGATCGTGAAATTTGAGTTCAAATACATTTTTACCTGACCAAATTATTAGATGGCTTGCAAAAATAAAATAAAAAAGACAAAAATGTAAAGCACTGAAAAAAATTGCGTAGTGCAGAATGAGGGTCTCTCCTCACAGTATGGTTCCTGCACTGAGGAATTACCATCTTCAGAGAATACTTTTTATAATTTATCTGCAGATAGTCGATGTCTGGAGATCAAAAAGCAGCAGTATGCACACCAGGGAGTCAAATAAACAGACTTTTTTGTGCAAAAAATAACCTAATCCTTTTTGCGAACAAACTGCCCATCACTACTTTGGGCAGAAGTGCCTAAACCGTGCTCTGTTGTAACCAGAGCATTTCTAAAATGATGCCACTCGCATAATTGAAGGAGTAGAGAAATAAACGTGGTAGCAGTGGAAAACTGGGATCCTCCTCTTAAATAATAAAAAAAAAGGCCAAACCCGCTTTCAAAATACATTTGTCAAAACTGCTCTCGCAACTTGAATGTGCCTCGAGTGTAGGGATGTGACAAATGGAAAAATTCTTAACTTTTAAACTGCCATTTTCATCTGAATATCCAAGTGTCAGCAACAGTATGTCAGTTCAGTACACACAGCGTAACAGAGAAAATAACATATTTGATAATACATTTATTTGGGAAAATATTACTTCATATTAGGATATGTGATCTCCAAATCAGCCCCCCCCCCACACTTTTCCCCCTGAGATTTTTATGGCGGATCTACACTGATCTCAAATCCGTCACTGATGGAGAACTTTTAAACCATGCTTGAGCCCTTCCACTACTACAGGCTAGATGAGCGCAGACTCAAGTTCAGTTTAATTTTGCACTAAATAATATCTCAAGGGAAATGGTATCATATAGATCCAGTGAAGTGAAGCATGAGACTGAAGTCATACAGCAGACTAAGCCTAGTATCACTCTGGTGGAATGAGATAAATGCTCACCCTCTGGCTCGTCCCACCACGTCTTTCTTCTCTAGCCAGTGCTGTCCCGGCTTGTACAGCCCTCTGTCATCTACAGAGTTGTTGTCACCTTTGGTCAGGAACTTGATTTCGCCATTTTCCCTGGAGATAATCAACATTTAGATTTAGTTTGGATGTCATACATCGATTTCCTGGCCCCAGAGCAGCTTATAAAGTTGCTTTGACAATGACAATTTATTCAGTTACCCAGCATATATTAAAAAAAAACATATACAAGGTAAGAAATATTACAGAATATTTAGAGCCTAGTTTGAGTGTTATGTAGCAATACAACATTTTGGGGGGTAAGTAGGCCTTCTTAAACTTGTAACAAACAAAGAGAACTATCCCGAGAGAGAACTAGCGCATTTCAATAACTACAGAAACATCATAGACCAACTTTTCATGAATCTTTAGTACTCTGTGTACTATGGGGATCTCTCTGCCCTCTATCCTGAAGACCACAATCTCTCCGACTCTGATGGGGTCCTCGACTCGGTTTGTCAGGAACAGAAGGTCTCCTCGATGGAAAGCAGGCTCCATACTTCCACTGAAACCAAGGACATGTTACAGTCAAGGATAGACAGGTTACTTAAAATTAGCAGATGCGCTTCAGACAAACAGTAGGTATGTTGGTGCTACACTTTGGTTGTGAAAGTGGGCAAATCTCCCCTTACTATGTAAAGCGCTTTGAGTCTATTGAAAAGCACCCTATCTACATAAATCCAACACCAATGCTTTACCTGAGGACGACAACAATAGGGCTCTCGCTGCCTGTCACGACCATCAGTCCTTTCCAGATCATCAGGGCTGAGGACACTATCATACCAAAATTCAGCACCTGGTAGTAGAGCTGAAAACAAATAAGACAGGTTGAGACGATTATAAGCTAGTGTTCGCTTATAACAACTATATCTACCAACAGCTGGTCCTGGAGACTAACAAGGTGTGCAGGCTTTTTTACCAACACAGTACATTTAAGTCATTTAGCAGACGCTCTTATCGCGACTTACAAATTGGTGCATTCACCTTATGACATCCAGTGGAACAGCCACTTTACAATAGTGCATCTAAATCTTTTAAGGGGGGGGGGGGGGGGGGGGGGGTCAGAAGGATTGCTTTATCCTATCCTAGGCATTCCTTAAAGAGGTGGGGTACTAATACATATGTTTCAGTTAATAAAGGGTTTGGTGATCAGTAGAATCTAGTAGAAGCCTGCACACCTTGTTAGTCCCCAGGCTGGAATAAAAGTCTGCACACTTTGTATGTCCTCAGCACCAGGTTTGAAGAAGACTGAAGTAACACCATATTTAGGCAGAGAGGAAATTGTACTGGCTAAAACTACATTGATTTTGCAAGGTTATTAGCTAGTTATTTTGACAACCCAGTTTATCATGCATGTTCAATAGGTGATGTAACGTATTTAACTAGCAGGGTCATTTTCTTTGTACATGATTAAGACCACACGGAAAGCTG
This sequence comes from Salvelinus fontinalis, assembly GCF_029448725.1. NCBI lineage: Eukaryota > Metazoa > Chordata > Actinopteri > Salmoniformes > Salmonidae > Salvelinus > Salvelinus fontinalis. The sequence continues at coordinate 80,242,074 of NC_074668.1, forward strand.
GGTAGCTAGTTAGCATAGACGACTTGACATTTTAAGCAACGTGTTATTAACCAGCCGGCTAATGTTGCTAGCATAACTAGATAGCTAGCTAACTAGCCTTGGAAGAATCCGTCACATTCACACATCAAAAACAATATTACCGTACATACCTGGCGCTTATTCATCCGCCGCACATCATCAAGGAAATCTATAGACAGCATCGTCCCGGTATTGAGTTTATAAAATTACCTAAATTAAATAAAATCCAGTCATCGATACATAAAAAGCGAACATATGGATTAACGTCCGAGAAACTTGCATCCAAATCTTCCGGGTACCCTCAGCCGGAAGTTCCGCCCACATTCAAAGTATTTTGTCGAGGTGTCGCTTCTCGATACGGGGGCTGGCAGACAGAAGGTTTGGATATGCAAATTTTAAGAGCTTTCATTCACTTATGTAGTGAACACCCGATTCAATTGCAATCAGTCGATCTAATCGACAACTATCATTAGAAATCAAGCGATATGAATCAGACAGTGGGGCACCGCCTGCAATGAATGTATGAAAACTCTAAAAGCATAAAAAACTATGAAATATAACAAAACAAGATAGAACTTTCTACAGGCTGGCACACGTTATTATAACATTCACCAGAGAGACAATCACTAGGAAGATTGCTATGTATTGGCCAATGAGAGGCTTTGAAGCAACCAGTCTGCCGTATTGTAAGAGACAATTAAATCCACCAGCACAGAGAGAAAACTCTTCACTAGTGACCTGAAGAGAGAAAACCCTTATCCAGTGACCTACAGAGAAAAAACCCTACTCCAGTGAACTACTGACAGGTCCCATCATCTCTCTCTGACTGAACAGGGTTTCTGTCACAGGACAGAGGGAGTGAGGCAGGGTAGTAGATTATCTTGACAGAGGAGAAATGCTCACTAACAAGGATGTAAACAAATTTGTTCACAACATTTTGGGGATCTTGTTGCGTTTACATGTATTTATATTTTTGTTCAGTATAATTGCCATCAGCACTTCTGATTTGAGCAGTTCATTGACATTGACACACAACTCTAAGGAAATGAGAGACACAGAATATTGCTGGTCCCCAGTGCTTAATGGCTACAGGAATTTCTTATAATTTCTTTATCTTCGTTTTCTTTTAACCCAGCACCGGGATTCTCATGTGTGGAATGTGCATAACACATTATTTTTCTTCATCGACACACAAGTCTGCCTTGTATGTGTGAGAGTGTGTATCTGTGTGCATTGAGTTTGCGTGTGTGTGTGTGTGTGTGTGTGTGTGTGTGTGTGTGTGTGTGTGTGTGTGTGTGTGTGTGTGTGTGTGTGTGTGTGTGTGTGTGTGTGTGTGTGTGTGTGTGTGTACCTGACACCTGCAGTGGACACACAGGTCTGACTCGTAGGGTCCACATGGTGTTCCATCCATCACTCTCTGCGGGGAATCTCTCCCCACAGGGGAACAGAACAGGGCACACAGAGAACACACAGGGGGATAATGATGGAGGAACAGAACAGGGCACACGGGTTCTCTACAGAGAGAACACACAGGGGGATAATGATGGAGGAACAGAACAGGGCACACGGGTTCTCTACAGAGAGAACACACAGGGGGATAATGATGGGGGAACAGAACAGGGCACACGGGTTCTCTACAGAGGGAACACACAGGGGGTTAATGATGGAGGAATAGAACAGGGCACACGGGTTCTCTACAGAGGGAACACACAGGGGGATAATGATGGGGGAATAGAACAGGGCACACGGGTTCTCTACAGAGGGAACATACAGGGAGATAATGATGGGGGAATAGAACAGGGCACACGGGTTCTCTACAGAGAGAACACACAGGGGGTTAATGATGGAGGAATAGAACAGGGCACACGGGTTCTCTACAGAGGGAACACACAGGGGGATAATGATGGGGGAATAGAACAGGGCACACGGGTTCTCTACAGAGAGAACACACAGGGGGATAATGATGGAGGAATAGAACAGGGCACACGGGTTCTCTACAGAGGGAACACACAGGGGGATAATGATGGGGGAATAGAACAGGGCACACGGGTTCTCTACAGAGAGAACACACAGGGGGTTAATGATGGGGGAATAGAACAGGGCACACGGGTTCTCTACAGAGAGAACACACAGGGGGATAATGATGGGGGAATAGAACAGGGCACACTGCTTCTCTACAGAGAGAACACACAGGGGGATAATGATGGAGGAATAGAACAGGGCACACTGCTTCTCTACAGAGGGAACACACAGGGGGATAATGATGGAGGAATAGAACAGGGCACACTGCTTCTCTACAGAGAGAACACACAGGGGGTTAATGATGGAGGAATAGAACAGGGCACACGGGTTCTCTACAGAGGGAACACACAGGGGGATAATGATGGAGGAATAGAACAGGGCACACTGCTTCTCTACAGAGAGAACACACAGGGGGATAATGATGGGGGAATAGAACAGGGCACACTGCTTCTCTACAGAGAGAACACACAGGGGGATAAAGCCTAGCGCAGTGGTCACCAGCCGGTCATTTGTGATCGTCTGGTTGATCTCCAAGGGATTCCTAGTCAATCACCAAACATTTCTGTAAAAAACTCAACGATAAAGCCTTGCATTCCAACGTCTTTTATTTGTTTTGGACTGTCGGCGGTAGGTGCACTTGATTCAGCAGCCCTAGCTCTGGGAAGGCAAAGTGTTCCCATTTTGAACCATTCCATGTGTCTGCAGGTAGAAGGTAACTGAAGGTAAGTGCTGGCCAATCAGATAGCTCAGATCACATTGTCTGCACAGTTACCTCGCGCCATAGACCGTAAAAAGAAGCCTTGAACACACAGGAAAGTTGATCATGTAAGATTTCAATACTTTTCAAACGTACATCTCGAAACGTACTTAAGTACATCTCCATCTAGTTGTCACATCGTGGATAACTGTCACGCCTTGACCTTAGAGATCCTTTTTATGTCTCTATTTTGGTTTGGCCAGGGCGTGAGTTGGGGTGGGCATTCTATGTTTGTGTTCTATGTTTTCTATTTCTGTGTGTTTGGCCGGGTGTGGTTCTCAATCAGAGGCAGCTGTCTATCGTTGTCTCTGATTGAGAACCATACTTAGGTAGCCTTTTCCCACCTGTGTTTTGTGGGTAGTTGTTTTCTGTTTTTGTGTCTGCACTAGACAGAACCGTTTCGGTTTCGTTCGTTCTCTTTGTTGTTTTGTTACTTAGTGTTCAGTTTTATTAATAAACCATGAACACTTACCACGCTGCGCTTTGGTCCACTTCTTCATGCAACGATGACCGTAACAATAACTGTAGCATTTTAGCTAAGCCTAACCCTTTTCCTAACCTAAATCTCCTAACCTGCTGCGTTAATTCTAATAACCTGCTGTGTTAATTCTCCTAACCTGCTGCATTAGTTCTCCTAACCTGCTGCGCTATTTCTCCTAACCTGCACAGATCATTTTCCTAACCTGCCGCGTTAATTCTAATAAACTGCTGCGTTAGTTCTCCTAATCTGCCGCGTTAGCTCTCCTAACCTGCTGCGTTAATTATCCTAACTTACTGCGTTAAGTCACTACTGTCTGTATCTGTACTCTATCTAGCCACAAATGTGAACCTGGTTATATCTAAACACCATTGGTCAGATTTTTACAACACATTCACCAATCACGTTAGGTAGCCTAGCAGTTAGAGAAGCAAGCCAGCAACTGAAGGGTTGCCAGTTAGAATTCCCGGTCTGACGGGACAAAATCTGGTGGGAAGTGAGCCGGCAACCGGAGGGTTGCTGGTATTGAATTCTAGATGCCATTGCGTTCTGTTGTGCTCTTGAGCAAGGCACATAACCCTCCACAACAACTGTTTTACGGGCTCCTAGTGTGGCAGCCCTCTGCTCTAATCTGTATATGTACCGGTATGTGTGCCTTTTGAAGGGGTTGGGATAAAGCAGAAGTCACGTTTCAGTTGGACCTTGAGGACAATTGACGAATAAAGTTATCTTAATCATCTTGATCTTTTGTTTTGTATTCCCATTGTGATTGGTCTCTGAAAACTAGGAGGACGTTTTTGAAATAGATAAAATCCTCCTTCCGTTTACCATCTGTAAGCCATGATGAAGGCTGGTAAGGCCGACCCCTGATGTGGCTAAATGCGTTGGTTTTACCAATAATGAAGCGTTTTATCAACTTCCACTGCCCTCCAAGAGAGTTGCTGATATACTTTTCATGTTCAGGTTGCTCCTCAATTCATGCACCTTGTTTGGAGAGAGCGAGGTAGTGGCAGTGTTACCTTGCTAGGAACCATAGCAGGTCAGGGAGCCTGTTCGTTTCGTGTGTATGAGTATAAAAAACGTTTTAGAACTCTAGCCAAATCATGATTTTGAAAATGAGTCTGACCTCCTTGTTGTCCGTCTAGGACCAGGAAAGTTTTATTAGGCTGTGTGGGTCAAGTCATGTTTCAGATGTTAGGCTACAGCCGCTGCTTCTGTGCTCTAATATCGATTCTGTCTGTTGTTCATGCATCAGCATCAAGCATCCATCCTCATCATCTTGACAAGAGCCTTTACAGGTGGCTTGTGTTGTGTCAATTCCCAGAATCAACTATTGGGCTTGTTCTTTATTTGCAGTGAACTGTGTGGCTGTGGGAGTTACTCACGTTTCAGATGGCTTATTGTACATCACAATGCATTGTATCACTAAACAAACCCAGGCACATTAGGCTAATTGATACTGTTACTGAGCAAATAGTTTTTGTCATGTGTTCAGTCAAATTTCCGAGGGGAAGTACATTTGAATGAAAAGATGAGTCACATACAATTGTCAGAACTGCCAGATTTTTTTTCATGTTGACAATTATAATGATTCATGGATATTTTAAGCCTCTGTCAATGTTTGACCAATACTGCAACTGTGTAGCCTATCATTAATGTAGGTTACATGACAACAAGCACAGATCTACTGTCTTGTACAACATAATAAAAACCCTCATACAATTCCAGATATAGGTTTGTGAGTCATGGTGGCGCCCCAGCAATCACGTCACACTAAAAAGCTAGTATCCAGGGGGGGCTGGATAAGGATTCCTTTAGAAGGTGAAACTGACCCTATTAGTTGGTTGTTTAAGCATTGATGGTTTTAGCTTTGACATATTTTGTTCCTCCAATGTGTTTGGCTCGCCCAGGGAGAGAGCGCCAGGCAGTGAGTGAGTCGTGGCTCAAGATCTTCACAGAACACTCACTTGTTCCCACTGTGGATGAGAATAGTAGAGGTACGTGCTGATAAGGGAAGGTGTGCTTTTGAAATGCCCACACTGTGGTGGTGTCAGTGTGAGCTTGTGAGTGGGTATGATGAAACGCACGCACACACATACACACACATACACACACACGCGCACACACACCACCAGTCCTGCCTTCATAATGGCAGATAAACACCTTTAGAAGACAGCATACCAAGTTCTGTTCTCCTCAGAGAGAGTGAGAGAAGCTCAGCCGAAGCTCAGTAGACCAGCCTCAATCTTTCTGATTCAATATGTATCACCAGCTCTGAGAAATAGATGTATGCCACAGGAGGTTGGTGGTACCTTAATTGGGGAGGACGGGTTTGGAGTGATAGCTGGAGCGGAATCAGTGGAATGGTATCAAATACATCAAACACATTGTTTGATGCCATCCCATTTTCTCCATTACAGACATTATTATGAGCCGTCCTCCCCTAGATAGTTTGTGTGCATGTATTGATATGTAGGCTACGTGTGCTTTTTGTAAAAACATATTTTTTAATGTAGTTCTGTCCTGTAGTGCTGTTGTCTATTAATGTTCTGTATTATGTCATGTTTTGTGTGGACACCAGGAAGAGTAGCTGCTGCTTTTGCAACAGCTAATGGGGATCTTAATAAAATACCAAAAAATACCAATACCCTCAGCAGCTTCCACAGATGTATACACGTGTTCTATTATCAACTCTTATCAAAATAGCCCAGTAACATTGTTGTTAACACTTATCACTAATAAGGCGTGATGGTAATAATGTACATTACTTTAGGCCTATATTACATTACACATCTGAAAACACATAATTCATCAACGAGTCTTTCAATAATTAGGAATTTATTCAAAAATGATGGTGGATACTTGAAATGTCACATATCATTTTGTGAATCACTTGCTATTGTAATTTTTCTAAATGCTTTACCCTTTTGGCAAAGGTGCTCCTGAGTGGTGCAGCGGTCTAAGGCACTGCATATCAGTGTCACTACAGACCCTGGTTCAATTCCAGGCTATATCACAACTGGCTGTGATTGGGAGTCCCATAGGGCGGCGCACAACTGGCCCAGCATTGTCCAGGTTAGGGTTTGGCCGGGGTAGGTTGTCATTGTAAATAAGAATTTGTTCTTAACTGACTTGCCTGCTAAAATAAAAATAAAACCTCACTGGCATTTTTGTTTTATTTTTTACATTTTTAAAATTTCACCTTTATTTAACCAGGTAGGCTAGTTGAGAACAAGTTCTCATTTGCAACTGCGACCTGGCCAAGATAAAGCATAGCAGTGTGACACAGACAATAACACAGAGTTACACATGGAGTAAACAATAAACAAGCCAATAACACAATAAACAAGTCAATGACACAGTAGAAAAAATAAAGTCTATATACAGTGTGTGCAAAAGGCATGAGGAGGTAGGCAATAAATAGGCCATAGGAGCGAATAATTACAATTTAGCAGATTAACACTGGAGTAATAAATGAGCAGATGATGATGTGCAAGTAGAGATACTGGTGTGCAAAAGAGCAGAAAAGTAAATGAAATAAAAACAGTATGGGGATGAGGTAGGTAGATTGGGTGGGCTATTTACAGATGGACTATGTACAGCTGCAGCGATCGGTTAGCTGCTCAGATAGCTGATGTTTAAAGTTAGTGAGGGAAATATAAGTCTCCAGCTTCAGCGATTTTTGCAATTCGTTCCAGTCACTGGCAGCAGAGAACTGGAAGGAAAGGCGGCCAAATGAGGTGTTGGCTTTGGGGATGATCAGTGAGATATACCTGCTGGAACGTGTGCTACGGGTGGGTGTTGTTATCGTGACCAGTGAACTGAGATAAGGCGGAGCTTTACCTAGCATAGACTTATAGATGACCTGGAGCCAGTGGGTCTGGCGACGAATATGTAGCGAGGGCCAGCTGACTAGATCATACAGGTCGCAGTGGTGGGTAGTATATGGGGCTTTGGTGACACAACAGATGGCACTGTGATAGACTGCATCCAGTTTGTTGAGTAGAGTGTTGGAGGCTATTTTGTATATGACATCTACGAAGTCGAGGATCGGTAGGATAGTCAGTTTTACTAGGCTAAGTTTGGCGGCGTGAGTGAAGGATTTTTTTGTTTTTGTGAAATAGAAAGCCGATTCTAGATTTAATTTTGGATTGGAGATGTTTAATATGAGTCTGGAAGGAGAGTTTACAGTCTAGCCAAACACCTAGGTATTTATAGTTGTCCACATATTCTAGGTCGGAACCGTCCAGGGTGGTGATGCTAGTCGGGCGGGTGTGTGCAGGCAGCGAACGGTTGAAAAGCATGCATTTGGTTTTACTAGCGTTTAAGAGCAGTTGGAGGCCACGGAAGGAGTGTTGTATGGCATTGAAGCTCGTTTAGAGGTTAGTTAGCACAGTGTTCAAGGAAGGGCCAGAAGTTTACAGAATGGTGTCGTCTGCGTAGAAGTGGATCAGGGAATCGCCCGCAGCAAGAGCGACATCATTGATATATACAGAGAAAAGAGTCGGCCCGAGAATTGAACCCTGTGGTACCCCCATAGAGACTGCCAGAGGTCCGGACAACAGGCCCTCCGATTTGACACACTGAACTCTGTCTGCAAAGTAGTTGGTGAACCAGGCGAGGCAGTCATTAGAAAAACCAAGGCTATTGAGTCTTCCGATAACAATACGGTGATTGACAGAGTCGAAAGCCTTGGCCAGGTCGATGAAGACGGCTGCACAGTACTGTCTTTTATCGATGGCATTCAACTTCATTTAACTTGTTTTTGAAGAGGATCATGTTGTTGTCATGCTTCCTTTCCAACATATTAACTAGCAACTGAACGATTGAAAGTTTGGAGCTTTGTTGTGAAACTAGAGACCATACATTACTTTTGGTAAGACATCCAGAGGACAGCTCTATAAACTTCTCTCTTTGTGAATGTGCCGTTTTTGTGGCAAGTTTTCTATTGTTGTTCCATCTTCATCTTCAGGCCTTCCACCATCTTGTTTCTGGGTATTTCCACACAGCAACAAGATCCAACATAGCTCTTTTATCTGAAGATATTTCCCATAGCATAATACTGAAAAAATCCAAGCTGATCTGGCTCACCTGAAATCCTCCCAGTTGTTGCTACCTCATAGAAAGACTGAATCAGAATACCTAACACTGTTATGTGCATCTACTACAGAAAGAGTGTTGAATGCTGGAATGTCAGTACAATCTCCATTATGTTCCGTTGTATAACTCACATGTACTCAAATAGGGGGTGCTTATTTGTCTTGTTTTGATCTAGCAACCTTTGGTTTCTGTACCAACACTCTAACCGCTAGGCTACCTGCCGCCCTAAAGCTATATCACTGTAGGCTATTTCACAGGCCAGTCTTTTATACAGTATATACAATATACATGAACATGCATATATGATTATTATGACAATGCTTTTTGTCATTCTGTTTCATATAATTTCCACAGATCCTCTGAAGGTGTCATGAATACATTGCTAGCATTTCCACAGCTCCTCAGAAGACGTCATGAATACATTGTTACCAACCACCAATGTATGACTACTGTAGGCTATGAGATATGACCCGAAATTGTAGTGTGGTGGATATTATTTTCTGAGGAGAATATGATGTCCAAAAGAACGTTATATTGTTCAAAGTAGCCCGGGCTACATTATCATCTAATTAGTCCGTATTTATGTGATTCCAGCCACATTGAGCCTTTATGCTCTCATGAGAGTGGAACAGCGTGGAAGCGGGGAGATCTGTATCAGAATGTCATCGTTTCCTAAGCACAAGGCATTCTGGGTTTTGGTAGATTACCTCGCCCTTGACAGCCTCAACAGTGGCGGTGGGGACAAAATGGCTGCCTGCGACTTTTGGTGGATTAGAGATAAAAGTTGTTCCAAATGCCATCACTGCACTGTGACATTTAGCAGCCTGTGATGCTTTTAAAAAAAATCTGAATAAATGGTCAGGAAATTACAATATCTCTCAGTCAATTATAAATGAACAGCACGCACAACAATGTGAGTTTAATAATCGATGGTGTAGCCTAGGCTAATGCCTCTAAAATGTCCTAATCGCTAACTGGTTGTAGTTATACACGTGCCACGTTCAACCAGTTAGCAAGTCGGAATCTTCAGAGTTCCGACTAGCACGTGAACACGGCATATCTATGAAGGATTTGTCCTGGGAGATCACACTCAGTCCACTTTTTTTATTTGATCAAATGAGATCTCAATGATAATGGACCACCATTGTGTCTCTAATCAGCTGTTTACTTTGTAGTCCTCTGAATGAGACTGCTACAGGAATTCATGTAAATGTAATATCTGCTTGCCTTGTGTGGCCTAACATGACCTTATTATAGCTCATTATTGTGCATGACTCTTCCGCTCCGTTCACCCTTATGGTTAACATTAGCTCCATATAAATGATTAACATGCTACAATTAACGTAGTCTTTCATATCACATTTAACAATTGCCTGAATGGATAAAATGTCATTGACAGATTTGTCCTTTCTATTACTCTCCATAACTCTGATTGTGTCAGTGAGTATCCATCAGTCCATAGAGCCCTGTGTCGCTGTGCAGTGTGAAGTCCTGATATTAACTTGAATTTCTGTTTTATTAACTGAGGGGGCAATTATTTATATGTACTACATGTGACGTTTCTATAATTAGTGACTCTCAATATCCACAGTTGCTGTGCTTGGCCCTGAATCTGAATCGAAAGATTAGTTTAATTGACTAGAATCAATGCTCGTTAGCTCTCCTCATCAGACACACTCAGTGCAATATGAGGAGCTATTTTAATGTATGCTGTTTTTATTCAACAATTTCCTGCTGGAATCTGCTTGGATTAAGGAATGCCTCATTTTGAGTTCCTCTGAGTTGGTCCTGATAGAGAAATGTGATTTGGCTGGCGTCAGTGTTTTTAACAAGGTTGTACGTTCGAGGGGGATATGTAATAGGGTATGTGGGCACTAAGCAAACTGTAGCATGAATGAGCCTCCTGAGAGATGATTGGTTTTTAATTATCATAGAAATCACTTGGCGCCTAATACTCTTAACTGTGAAGGTAGGCTTGTCCTTTCTGTTTAACTATTACTGAATACGGAAAGACTGAGTGTTAAGTCTAACTTCCACATAATATTGTAGTGTTCTTGGAAGTCAGATAATTATGTAGGCTATTTGTAGGGATTTTTCCATCACATTGTTTGACTTAATGGACTTTGTAGGAATAGGTTGGATCAAGGAAATGAAGGTTTGGTAGGATTGGGTAGGCAGCACACTGTCTGGGTTTGAAAACATGCTCTAGTTACAACCTTGTCCTATCACTGAGATTTAAAGACTTTTCCAGTAAATGATGGTGAGGAAACACCATAGCAGCACTCAATCCAGCATGACTTCTACTCCTGAAACTCTGCTCCCTAAAAGGTGACGAGGAAAAGCAAGGAAACTCTCAAAATGTTCACAAGTCGCATCCTATTCGACCAAATACTCTCCACTCTCTGTTGACCCTAAGGGAGATGGGTCAATTAAACCAGGGTGTCTATCGATAGTATGTGGGCAGAATAACAAGACACGTCTGCCATCTACTTTCAGTGCACTCTCCACACTATGCCATTTAACCCAGGCAGGCAGGAGAATGACTACATGGACTGCATCCCAAATGGAACCCTATTCCCTATTTAGTGCACTACTTTTGACCAGGACCCATAGAGCTCTTAATAAGGAATATGGTGCCATTTAGGATGCTGCCCATGCACTCATTTTCCTGCTTGCTTGGATTAAATGGTATTGTGTGGAGAGTGCAGTCAGCCCTGGATCTCCCTGAGCTGTCATCACCTCTGTCACACTTTCTAACGGCTCCTGAAAGAGCCCTCTTCTCGGCCCCCAACTCCCTCGGCTCCCACCTCTGGGCTCTATAGGTTCCAGACCTGAGTCATTGTCGTATCAGTCAGACACTTCCAAGCCAAGACTGTGAAAGACATGAGCCACTAATGAGCCATGATGGAGTCAGATATCAATATATCTATTATGTTGTGGGAAGCCTCATCATGAGAGGAGTCGTTTGAAAAGAAGACATAAAGGTTGCCAGTTTGATGCAAAAACCTAAGTGAACTATTTACAAAATAAAAAGCAGATCAGAGCAGATCAGCCTATAGAATGACAATACAGTAGGAAAAACTCATTGAGGAGGAGGAGTCTTATGACCATTTCGCTCATTAATATATTCTGTAGGTGATTCAATCATAGAGTGGTGTGACTTTTTTGTGGCTTTGTCATGTATTCACCTGAGCCGGGTCTTCTGTTCAGCGAAGGGGAACCTGTTTGAAGTTGATTCTCCTTTTCTTGCGACTTTCAAAGGAATATCCAGCCAATAGAGAAGTTTAATATCAGCTCCAGTTTTTATAAAGTGTCCTAGATCAGAACTCCTACCCTGAGACACTTTATGAATAAGTGCCCAGAACAGCAGCCACTAAAGCTCTCAATATTGCTCGGAAACAGCATTCCCATAACACAAATTGATAACAACTGGTTAGGTTTATGAGCGGACCATGTAGTGATGCAACCAGTCAGGATACTCTCGATGTTGCAGCTGTAGAACCTATTGAGGATCTGAGGACCCATGCCAAAACGTTTCAGTCTCCTGAGGGGGAATAGGTTTTGTTGTGCCTTCTTCACGACTGTCTTGGTGTGCTTGGACCATGTTAGTTTGTTGGTGATGTGGACACCAAGGAACTTGAATCTCTCAACCTGCTCCACTGCAGCCCCGCCAATGAGGATGGGGGCGTGCTCGGTCCTCTTTTTCCTGTAGTCCACAATCATCTTCTTAGTCTTGATCACGTTGAGGGAGAGATTGTTGTCCTGGCATCACACGGCCAGGTCTCTGACCTCATCCCTATAGGCTGTCTCATCGTTGTCGGTGATCAGGCCTACCACTGTTGTGTCATCTGCAAACTTAGTGATGGTGTTCGAGTCGTGCCTGGCCATGCAGTCATGATTGAACAGGGAGTACAGGAGGGGACTGAGCATGCACCCCCGAGTGGCCCCTGTGTTGAGGATCAGCGTGGCGGATGTGTTGTTACCACCTGGGGGCGGCCTGGGGGCGGCCTGTCAGGAAGTCCAGGATCCAGTTGCAGAGGGAGGTGTTTAGTCCCAGGGTCCTTAGCTTATTGATGAGCTTTGAGGGCACTATGGTGTTGAACATTGAGCTGTAGTCAATGAATAGCATTCTCACATAGGTGTTCCTTTTGTCCAGGTGGGAAAGGGCAGTGTGGAGAGCAATAGAGATTGCATCCTCTGTGGATCTGTTGGGGCGGTATGCAAATTGGAGTGGGTCTAGGGTTTCTGGGATGATGGTGTTGATGTGACCCATGACCAGCCTTTCAAAGCACTTCATGGCTACAGACAAGAGTGCCAAAGGTCGGTAGTCATTTAGGCAGGTTACCTTAGTGTTCTTGGGCACAGGCACTATGGTGGTCTGCTTAAAACATGTTAGTATTACAGACTCGGTCAATGAAGACACTTCCCAGTTGGTCAGCGCATGCTCGCAGTACACGTCCTGTTATCCCGTCTGGCCCTGCGGCCTTGTGAATGTTGACCTGTTTAAAGGTCTTAGTCACATCGGCTGCGGAGAGCGTGATCACACAGTCTTCTAGAACAGCTGGTGCTCTCATGCATGTTTCAGTGTTATATGCCTCGAAGCGAGCATAGAAGTGGTTTAGCTCATCGGGTAGGCTCGTGTCACTGGGCAGCTCTTGGCTGTGCTTCCCTTTATAGTCTGTAATGGTTTGCAAGCCCTGCCACATCCGACGAGCGTCAGAGCCGGTGTAGGACGATTCGATCTTAGTTCTGTATAGACGCTTTGTCTGCTTGATGTGGTGAGAGCCCAAATGTGTTGGTTGATTTATATTATGAGAAGGCAATATAAGGACATGATTGTATCGTGAGCATTATGTCAGCGTTTGTTTCTTGTGTGTTGTATTGCAACTTACTGTAATGCTGAGTGTACATGTATATTTCAGTGCTGTAGAGCAGGGGTGTCAAACTCATTCCATGGAGGTACGAGTGTCTGCAGGTGTTTTCCCTTCAATTAAGACCTAGACAACCAGGTGAGGGAGTTCCTAATAATTAGTGACCTTAATTCATAAATCAAGTACAAGGGTGGAGAAGAAAAAAAACGAACACTCGGCCCTCCGTGGAATCAATTTGACACGTGCTTTGAGAATCTCAAATGTTGGTGGTTGACTTTGATAGAGCCCTCGGTCTATTCAGAAACACAAACACTCTTGTTCCTGCTGGTGGCTATCTGATCAAACCTCTAATAACACTTCCTCCTTATTTATTTATGTTGTGCTGTCTAAAATCCCCTCTAGATCCTGTCACAGATTAAACCCAAATAAAGGCTGTCGCTGTGAGTAATGTGTTCTCTCCAGTTGAAACCTCCGCTGCCATCCACCACCATCATACTGATTTGTCTGTTATCACTACGTTGAGGCTGTGTTGACGCTGACAGCTCCTGATCCTCTCTCTCACTGATTGACGGAATTATGACATCACAAGTGTGCGTATACAATAAGTCGCCAAGCAAGGATGGGGGGGGAGTAGTACACTCAGCCCGAGCTCCGCCACAAGAGTCTCACATTGGGGTTTCACACCTGCATGTGCAGCCATCGCTCATCTCTCTCTCTCTCTCTCTCTCTCTCTCTTTCTCTCTCTCTCTCTCTCTCTCAAAGAACCACAGGGAATCATGAATAATAACATTGATGAACTTGGGCCATTTCTTCCCAAACACTGCTGATCTATAGAAACTATACAAAACAATATTTAAGTGCTTTATAATTTAAGAAAAGTAACTACCACTCAATTTTTGTTTTACTTGAGCAAATTATCCCTGTTTGTGCTATGCTGACATCTAGTGCTGCTTATTTGAGGTGCTGAGTAGTATGTGGTTTCTGGCATAATTCACAGTTACTTCAGCAGCTGTGCACTGACTATTTGAATCTAAATGAGTAGGTAGTACAGTGTCTGTCATACATTACATATTGTACTACTCTTTGTCAGACATACCCAATCCATGAACAAGGGAATTATCTTCCCTTTTGACTGAAATTGCAGTATTTCTCTCAATTTGATGTTTCTTCAAGTGAATGTCTTACAGCAATTATGTGTTTGCTCTTTTGATCTGAAATATTAGAATGATTAAGACTAAAGTAGATTATTATCAGTGGCGCGCAGCTCTAATGTAGCCTTACTAGCCATAGCTCCGGTGATGCTGTATATTATTGCATGGTGATGACAGAACGCGATGTGACTTTGCCCTCTCAGATATCAGTCAGCCCTAGCTATCTGGCCAGCCGGACTTAGCTATCTGGCGGGCCGACTGGCCGGACCTAGCTATCTGGCCAGCCGGCCTGAACTAGCTACCTGGCCAGCCGAACCTAGCTATCTTGCCAGCGCGGCTGGCCGGACTTAGCTATCTGGAAGGTAGGCCCCAGCTATCTGGCCGGCCGGATCTACCTATCCGGCTGGACCTAGCTATCTGGCGGACCGGCCGGCCGGGCCTAGCTACCTAGCTATCTTGACCGGTCGGCCAGATAGATTGGTCAAGCTGGCCGGCCGGCCAGAAATCTAGGTCCATCCATCCAACCGGCCAGCCAGACAGCTAGGTCCGGTTGGCCGGCCAGGTAGGTACTGAGGAGTGGCTTCCATCTGGCCACTCTACCATAAAGGCCTGTGGAGTGCCACATAGATGGTTATCCTTCTGGAATGTTCTCCAATCTCCACAGAGGAACTCTGGAGCTCTGTCATTTTTTTAATACATTTGAAAAAAAATCTAAAAACCTGTTATCACTTTGTCATTATCGGGTATTGTGTGTAGAGTGATGAGTATTTTTTATTAATTTAATCGATTTTAGATTAAGGCTGTAACATAACAAAATGTGGAAAAAGTGAAGGGGTCTGAATACTTTCCGAATGCACTGTATTGACATGCATATTGTTATTAAAGGACAGCAATGTGTTCACCTAAAAAAAACGAATCATTAGTTTGTTACCAATCACATGAATTGTGCACAAATATGATAGCTAACGTTAGCTAGCTAAGCGCTAGCCAGTCAGTCAGTGGCGCCGACAGAATGAAACTGGTATCAACAAATGTTTCACTCTATCTGATAAAACATGACATTGCTAACTAGGCATCATTTAGCTAATACAATTTTAAAGTTTAATTAATAAGTTAGACACTCACCAGACAATGTTGGTAGGTACTGTAGCTAGCTAGATAGCTTGGTTTCTAATTTCCAACAGATGTTTCTAATCCCCTTGATTGGTCATCAACTGTTTGCCACTAGTGGTAGTAAATATTATTGTTGCCAAAGGTTTGCTGCAGATTCACCACTAGTGGCAAACGTTTGCAAACTTCTGGCAACATTTTGTTGCACACTATTTAGTTTGCAGCAAATTTGCCACAAACTTACGGGAAGTTTGCAGCAACAAATTAATTTTTGTAAGGGGTAGTTAGCTATCTTAGCCAACTAGCTTCTCTCGTATTGATGCAGTCAAGACAGGTACTACGTAATCATATTGGAAGATATATAACCTAGCTATGAAAAGCTAGAAGTTAGTCTACTAGCACAAGTCAGCTCGGTTGGTTGCTGCCTCTCCCTCCCTCCTTGCTACTGTTTCACTCACTCAAAGTACACACACTGCAAGGCCCCTCCTCCGCCTGCTCTCCTTTGCACTTAATCAGCTCTGATTAAAGTAGCTTACAAATATATTTTTCTGCTACTTCCCTCACTCAGATCCGACCACATCCTCAGGTCCATTCGGAGCGGGTCTCTGAATTGAAACATTTATTTATGCATATTACTCCGGGTGGGAAAGCCTGATGTCTAATTTCGGATCGTGTTCAACTTTTTAGACCTCTACTTGAGGCCCAACCTAACAATCCCTGTCACAACAGACAATGCCAGAAACATTGTGAATGATGTCACAAAAACTGGACTTTGGCCACAAATAGGATGCTTTTTAATTTTGCGTATTTTCCCAAATAAACACAAATTAAAACTGCAGTAACTGTTGAAATGTATTTTTTCCGCTGTACTGAAACTGAACCGTAACCCCAAAACTGCAATATGATTCGAACCATGGATTTGGTGAACCGAGACACCTTTACCCTCAACTACATAATTTGATCCGTAAAATGTACCTTTAGGATTCAAGCCTTTGGGGATCGTCATGTATAATTGAGCTAAGTGAGAAGAAGAAGCAGAAGGTAAGTCCCGGGCCTATATTGTCATTGTAATGAGGATCTATTAAGATACCTAAATATGAACTCTTGTATAGCAGGACATTACTTAAGTTATAGATAGGCTATGGATATACTGAATTAACCTTTAATAATGTGGCTGGGATCTGTTATAACACGTTCATGAAATGCTTATAGATTATGGATATGTCGTCAAGGTAAATCATTACCCAAGTGATACATTTCCTGCATTGCAGGAAAGTTCTCCTGCAACAGGGTGACCAAATTACGATCCTACATCTGTAATGTCAGATACTTATATGTCAGATTACAGCAAGTGACATAGCGACTAGCCCACGTCATTATTTACGACTGAGATCCATTAAATGTCAAATGGTTTCCAGGGTAGCACTCCAAATTCCTTGAGAAAAACACACCCTGGTCAATAAGAGGCTTAATTTCAATATATTTCATTTTAATTTACAGCCATTGCATCCAGTGAGCATTGTCTATGAATGTCGTACACTGCAATATGAAAACGTAGGCACATTTACAGTATAAAAAGCACCACGTTTTTATTCACAGTGTCATGGACTACAATATACGCTACATTCTTAGGGCATAGTTTTCTTAACAGAACTATTATCCTGAGCACTGTACACCATTGAAAATAACATTTAACTCCTCAACAATCCCTTTAAATGTGTTTCCCCCAGATGTTCATGTTGTTGGGACCTGAATCGAGCTGGCGTGCTAACCTTGTGAATTACTACTGTGAATTACTACTCCGAATTATTACTAATATGCAATACGAATCCAGGTAGCCTACCCTGTATAATGTGAAAGCCTTAGCCTAAAATGTTATGTGATCTACTCAATAAATTAAGAATGTATTCATTAGTGAAATTAATGTTTAATTTAATAATTTGAAGGACATACTAGTGTAGTCATTAATTTCATTGTCTCTGATTCTGGCAACAGAGACCATGCCCATTGAAACTGAGGTGGCATTTCATTGTTTATTTTAACACAGAATTCATAAAAAAATGTGGATGAAGCTTCTGTCATTTCTGGAAACATTCAAGTTCTTCCTTCACCTGGCCTTCTCTTTCTCCTTCTGATCTCATCTTTCTTTTGGGACCCCGGGCTCTGAGTCTGTCTGTCTGTCTGTCTGTCTGTCTGTCTGTCTGTCTGTCTGTCTGTCTGTCTGTCTGTCTGTCACAGCTTGGAGGAGGGGTCACCAGCCTTTCATCCCAGACCGGCTCCCAGCTCCCCGAAAGCTCTATAGGTGGGAGGACAAGTCTGGCAGTAATTCCATATCTGGTTCAGCATTTATTCTCTTTATTGAGAAAAGCAGTTGCTTGCTTTCTACGGCCGATGAATCCATTCTAACTTCGGACAACATTGGGGTCATCAACGGCCTTGTACTTGGCGGTGGCTTTGCTGTCCTCTGGCTGTGCTGGCTTTCTGATCAGCCGGGGGCTTCCTGTGGCCTTCCTGGAGGGCTGGGGACTGAATAGAATAGGTACTTTATTAATCAATTTGGCTAGCACAGATATTCGACTTCTACCTTTTTAATAACACCCCTAGACACACACATTGAGAGGTTACAGGGCCCGCCACAGCGCAGCGCCCTTGGATGGAGAGGATTTGGGGGTTAAAGGAAAACTCCATCCTAAAACTATCTTTTGGTATTTGGTTCATTAGTCCGTTCTTGATACAGTCCCAAAATGTTTTACATGTCAGCAATCAAGTTTTCAAGATATGTAACTTTCAAAATACAGAAATCTTGCCTGAATGATGCATTTTGCATCCTCTGATGCTACGTTTGCATCATATGATGCAAAATGCATTATTCGGGCCAGATGTCTGTATTTTGAACGTTACATATCTTGAAAACTTGATTGTTGACATGCAAAACATTTTGGGACAATATCAACAAAATACTAATGAAACAAATACCAAAAGATAGTTTTTGGGTGGAGTTGTCCATTAAGTGCCTTGCTGAAGGGCACAATGGCAGTGGTTCATACCTGGAGGAGCCGCCCATCCTGCGGTGGAGCAGGGGGCTCCTGGAGCACTTGGGTTTGGCTGGGGTCTGCAGGGAGTCCTGTGTCTTCAGGGACCTCAGGCTGAGGAGGCCGCAGTAGTAGTTACACTGGTGCTGAGAGACAAACTGCTCAAACACATTGGGGTTCTCTGTGATCGTGAGACTTTGGTACCTGGAGTAATAACAACAGATGCAATGTTACAGATGAGTAAAGGAACAGTTTGTTGACAGAGCTTCATGCCAGAGTTTGTTATTACAGTATTGTAATTGTAAATGGTCTATGTAGTCATGAATATCTCTAGAACACAATGTTCAGAAAATACAACAGAATAAATTATAGGCCTACCAACCCTTTCGATTTGATGGAAATTCCAACGTTTGTGATCTTGAAGTCAACACCTGCAGCACAATCACAATTACAGTTAATTTCACCTGTTCTGTTTTTTCAGCCAAAGCATTGTCCTGCTAGAGTTAGTCATCCGAGACTATGGACACTGTACCTTCCATCCGAGTGAGCAGCATGTTTCCATTGGTCCACTGGAGGATCCAGTGCTGCAGAGCACAACACTTCAGTGCCGCCTCTGAGCCAGTTCTCATGACCAGCCGGCCTGTAGCGTCCATCAGACAGTACCTCAGATAGACCCCCTTCAGGTCAGACTCCACCGTAGCATGGGGAATGGTGTTGGCAGGCCGATATATAAGGTGGACTGGGATCACTCTGTGTAACCAAGAACATACACACACTGTGGTATGACAGAAGACTAAACAGGGTAGTGAAATAATATGAAAAAACATGTTTTTATGTGTAAGTTTCGTATCATTTTGATGATCTCACTCACTCCAGCGCTTCTCCAAAGGTTCCTATCACCCTACATTCCGCAGCAAAGATCTTGCAGTATTCACGAGCAATGTTCTGAAGTCGACATTCCTTTTGGAAAGAAGATTGCATTCATGATCGGACAGAAAAACTTTACTTGGGCTAGTGATCAGAGCTTTGACTAAATGTTTTTTTGATTCCTTTCATAACATCAATAATATCATTACATTGGCCCAATTTCCATTGATTCTCATTAAACATTTACTTTATGTAAAAGAAGTAAAACCCTTCACCTGTTGGGTGATTGCCAGGTTCCTCTCGACCAGGTTGCTCTCCTCCTTGACTCCGTAGTAGGCGATGGGGCTCTTCACCTTAATGTAACATGTGGTCCCAGACTCAAACACTGGCTCCAGCCCATAGATGACCTTCACTCTGCAGGCCTTGTGGGAGCAGCCCTCTCCTATATGGGCCTCCTCCATCACGATACGCCCAAAGAACTTACTTCCCCAGACGCCAGAGTCAGCCAGGCCCTTGGTGAACAGTAGTGGACTCATCTCTATCTCCTCTCCCACTGTAGAGAGGAAAGAGAGTAACATCATCAAACATAATGCACTGGAAGTGGTATTATGAGGCTGCATCATGAGCCACCTGATCCTGCAAGCTTACATGAATGGCTAGTTGAACGGCGCTAACCATTCATGTAAGTTGGGGATCAGGTGCCTCGCAAGGCAAATGATGGGGTGTGACCGTACAGTATTGAACACCAATTAAATCCTAACAAATAATAGACAAATGTAATCTTACCTTCTTGATCCTCACGCAGAAACATGCCAGAGAGTACTGCAAAAAGACAGAGTAGAAAGAATAAGAGCTTGTGAGATGCTAAGTATTTATATATTCCTGCTACCAGTCACTTTTCAGCCCAGTTTATGCATATCCACCTATCATGCCTACACGGACTTTCTTGCACACTCACACACCCACACTCATATACACACACACACTCACCACCACGCATACACCCACCCTCCACTTATACGGCTGCCATATTGTTTACTATTATTATTATTATTATTAATCCTGCTACCAGTCACTTTCTCCTGATCCCTGCCTACATGTCAACCTTAACTACTCCAGTATTCCTGCACATTGTAAATGTGGTACTGGCGTTGACCCTGTATATAACTTACATTCTTCTATTTATTTTGCTTCCTCTCTTATTTCTTCACTATTTTGACATTGAATACTGCACTGTTGGGAAGGGCTTGCAAGTTCAGCATTTCACTGTACTTGTGCATGTGACAAATAAAACTTGATAGGAGATAAAACACGCCAGAGTACTGCAAAAAATAGATTCTAGTCGACAAAATGAGAGATAAGAGATATAAAGATATAGGAGATAACGTGTTGAAACAAGTCAAAGTTCAGAGATTGAACTGAGACACTAGTGTACATACTGTCAACACTCAGTAGGAAGTCTGTTGTGTCTGTCCCGTATTCATTAGTGATGGTGCAGCCATAAACTCCACAGTCTCTGCTGGATGTCTGGACAATAGCCAAGGCTACCTGAGTCTCATCTCCTGCACTGGGAAACACACGGGAGTCAGGGATGGACAGAACAGCAAAATAAACAGAGTTTCAGAAAGCTCTAACTAGAATTTCTCAGCCACATGGTGTCTCTACAACACCTTTACATTGTTGCCATCAGGAAAACCATCTTTGATAGTGAATATTTTATTGTTGAATCCCTTTTATAAACACTATTTTCCAAATTTTGGCTACAGCATTTCACGTCAAGGTATCCTGCATGGAGGACTCACCTTCTTTTAACCTCAGCGATCTCCACCTCATCCTTGATCCACTTAATTGTGGAGTCACTAAGAACGTTGAAAAACTGGCACCACAGCTTCAGATGTCCTGCCGCATCTGAGAAGGGCTCTCCTCTAATCTTCCTGATGACCTGAGGAGCTGGACAGAGAGGGGGGGGGGGATAAAGAGAGGAGAGAGAGAGATTAGTGCCAGTAAGAGAGGGACTCCCGACAGACAGGCACAACCAGGTAAAGATTAACACTTTCTTATATTTCAGCTTCCTAACTTTAAGTAATATGGATACTATTTCAGTTAAGCCTCCATTTAATCCCACCTGGCAAGTAGCTGGCCCCATAGAAATAGAATGAATAGAACAAGCATCCCCAGTCAAATTGCCAGGTTTAGAGGTTGCAAGCCAGTTCTATTAATTCTATATCTATAACTGACGATCCATCTCGTGACAGTGTCAAAGCAAACAGAGGAAGCACGAAGGCTCTTGATCTCCCTACTGGAGCTTAGCCAAAGAAACTACACTGACTCCAATGGTTAATTTAATTGAATAAGACTAGCTACTCTCTAAAAGTATGCCAACATCAGCCACCCCTTTTTTTTTACACTAAGCTGATATATCTTGAAAGGAGTTTACCTTTGAATGGGTTATGCTTGTCCTTCTTAGCTGGTTTCTCCTCAGTCTTGGTAGTGTCTGTTGTCTCCAGGGCAGGTTCCTGGCTCTGTTTGAGGGTCTCTGGTGTTGGAGCCAGCTTCCTCCTACTGAGCAGTGGGGAGCGTCTCTCTGTTGGAGGGGTGCGCTGGCCATTAGGGGGCTGCAGCAGGGGCGACCTGCGGGACAGACCAGGGGACATGGGAGAGGAGGACTCTGGGGATAGCCTGGAGCTCATCCTGAGGACCCCCTCTCTCTGAGGGCTCTGGGTGTCAATCTGTGAAGCAACAGCTTCAGGGTCCTCTCCTTTGGGTTTCGGGATTAAGATTTTGCGTCTAGCGCCAGAGGCCAGCTCCTGTGGGGTGGCTGAGGGCATGGGGGACACACTGTCTGATTCCTTCAGCAGGCCAGTACTGCTTTCAGTGACTGAGACAGATGTTGAAGAGTCTGGCTTTGAATATTCCTCAACGTTCACCTCCTTGGATGGAGAGCTTTTGCTATCCAACGGAATGGTGGGAACAGGTACATACCCTTTTGTCTCACTACTTGGGGAACCCTTGGTATCAAACCTTCGTACTGTCTGAGGACCAGGCTGAGGAACATCAGGTTTGCATGCTTCACTCCGACCTAAAATAATACCAGTATCTGGTGAAGAGTCTTTCCGTTTTTCACTGACAGGTTGCAATGTAGGGGTTGCAATGTTGTTTGTAAATCCTGTATTTTTTGTAGAAAAACTTTGGTTCTCAGTGGCACTAGGAAGTGAGCTAGATTCTGTTGAACGCTCCGAAAGGGGAGAAGCACATCTTTTGTCTCTGCCATGTTGACTGGTGAACACTGGAGGCAGTGAGTGTGAAGAATCCATCTCTTTGACTGTATTTTCTAGTGTTTGTTGTTTCTCTGCAGTGAAGGTAACAGATGAGATGGATGTAGGAGGAACTGTAATGTCCAAGGACTTCTGCTCTGGAGTAACAAGAGAATACTTTTTTTGACCATCCTTATTCGCAGCCAGACTAATATCAGCATTATGGTCCAAAAGATGCTCCTGGTCTGTATCCATGACACATTCAATGTCGGTTAATATACATACAGGAGGATTACTGTTCTCTAAAGTGCCATCCATGTCTACAATAGAAATAGGAGGAATAACAAAAGCTTTAGGTGAGGCTTCAGTCATAGGAGTAACTATGGGGGACTCAAATCGTTCTGGTTCATAGGTATTAAATCTATATTCTACATTTGAAGCTGAAATAGAACCGACAGACGTATCGGTTTCCTTCTTACAAGTGTCTTTCTCAGGTTCCTGCCTGTACTCTGTCTCATCCATCCTCAACTCTGGACTTTGCATTCTCACATCCTGTATGTCAGTTGATGGGGGACATTTAGGTTGTTGGTCTGTGTTTAGACTTTGTATAAGGGGCATTGAAATGGTAGCTACTGAAATAGGTGCCACTGAAATTGGTGGCACTGGACTTACTTCTGTAGGGGCACTTTTCTCCATTTGTGACCTTAGAATATCGGCAATAGACATTACTTTGGCTACAGGTGTTGGGGCTTTTGTTTGTTGCTCTGAGATGTTTGTGTTTGGGACACTTGTTGTTGTGTCTGCCGTCTGTGATGTGTCTGGAATAATAGGCTGAAAGCGGGGTTTTAGAGAAAGACCTTGGCATTCTGCTATCTTCAACACAGGTATACTCTTCTCATCCCATACAGCCACTGCTATACTTTCAACGGTTTTCTTTTCAGGTGCTTTCGTAAGTCTTTCAATTTCACCTTCCTGAACTTTGCTAACTTTATAAACAGTTTCCATGTCAGCCCTTCTCTCATAACTGCCTCCCTGTGCATGTAACTCAGCCAAATGATTACCCTGTACTTTAACGTCAACTTGTATTTCTGTCTCACCAACGGTTTTTATAGCTATCTTAACTTCGCCTTGCTGGCCTACTGAGGAAACACTACACCCCAAGGTTTTCTCACCAACACCCGGGCTTTCCAGGGGTGACTTTAGTGGCTCTGTAAAAGGTAATGTATGGCTCTCACTTGATCCCCTGGAATGATCCTGTGTGCCCTGCGTCATTTTGTCAGAGGCCGATCGGCTCGGAGGATTGTGCAAAGTAGGAGACCGTTTGTTGGCATTTGCTGTGACTTCTCTGTCCGATGACGATGGAGAACGTTGTTGTGGCGAAGGTGATTGTC
Source organism: Salvelinus fontinalis (assembly GCF_029448725.1). NCBI lineage: Eukaryota > Metazoa > Chordata > Actinopteri > Salmoniformes > Salmonidae > Salvelinus > Salvelinus fontinalis. Next base: position 80,266,125 of record NC_074668.1, read on the forward strand.
CGTCCAGCTTTCTCCGGATGGTTAGTATTACAGGTTCTTGCCCGACAGGTGTTCCATTCCACTCTCTCTCTGTCTGTCTGTGGTTCTGTGTAACCTTGAGGCACAATAAAAGCAGAGACAGATTTCCATTGTGTAAATACTTTGCTGCAGTCATATACATGACACATAAACACACATCATTTTTATAAACACATCAAAAACTTAAAAGTGTTATCTTATGAACAAGTCACCAAAGAGACTGCTGTAAGTGTTAAAGACTACAAAAATAACAACAAAGGCTTGACCTTTTCTCCGACAAACGGAAATAAATTTCACATCGACAATGTACAAAGCTCTGTTGTCTGCAGATGTGTTTAAAAAAAATGTCAGTATGTATTTATAAGTATTCATACAGAGGCCCATTATCAGCAACCATCACTCCTGTGTTCCAATGGCATGTTGTGTTAGCTAATCCAAGTTTATCATTTTAAAAGGCTAATTGATCCATTAGAAAACCCTTTTGCAATTATGTTAGCACAGCTGAAAACTGTTGTTCTGATTAAAGAAGCAATAAAACTGGCCTTCTTTAGACTAGTTGAGTATCTGGAGCATCGGAATTTGTGGGTTTGATTACAGGCTCAAAATGGCCAGAAACAAAGAACCTTCTTCTAAAACTCGTCAGTCTATTCTTGTTCTGAGAAATTAAATCTATTCCATGCAAGAAATTGCCAAGAAACTGAAGATCTCGTACAACGCTGTGTACTACTCCCTTCACAGAACAGCGCAAACTGGCTCTAACCAGAATAGAAAGAGGAGTGGGGGGCCCCGGTGCACAACTGAGCAAGAGGACAAGTACATTAGAGTGTCTAGTTTGAGAAACAGACGCCTCACAAGTCCTCAACTGGCAACTTCATTAAATAGTACCCGCAAAACACCAGTCTCAACGTCAACAGTGAAGAGGCGACTCCGGGAGGCTGGCCTTCTAGGCAGACTTCCTCTGTCCAGTGTCTGTGTTCTTTTGCCCATCTTAATCTTTTATTTTTATTGTCCAGTCTGAGATATGAGTTTTTCTTTGCAACTTTGCCTAGAAACCAGCATCCCAGAGTGACCCCAAACTTTTGAACAGTAGTGTATATATATGGACACCCCTTCAAATTAGTGGATTTGACTATTTTAGCCACACCTGTTGCTGACAGGTGTATAAAATTGAGCACACAGCCATGCAATCTCCATAGACAAACAATGTCAGTAGAATGCCCTTACTGAAGAGCTCAATGACTTTCAACATGGAACCGTCATAGGATGCCACCTTTTCAACAAGTCAGTTCGTCAAATTTGTGCCCTGCTAGAGATGCCCAGGTCAACTGTAAGTGCTGTTACTGTGGAGTGGAAACGTCTAGAAGCAACAACGGCTCAGCCTTGAAGTGGTAGACCACACAAGCTCACAGAACGGGACCACCGAGTGCTGAAGCGTGTAGCGCGTAAAAATTGTCTGGCCTCGGTTGCAACACTCACTGCCGAGTTCCAAACTCTCTCTGGAAGCAACGTCACCACAATAACTGTTCGTCGGGAACTTTCTGAAATGTGTTTCCATGGCCGAGCAGCCGCACACAAGCCTAAGATCACCATGCGCAATGCCAAGCGTCGGCTGGAGTGATGTAAAGCTCGCTGCCATTGGACACTGGAGCAGTGGAAACGCGTTCTCTGAAATGATGAATCATGCTTCACCATCTGGCAGTCCGACGGACAAATCTAGGTGTGGCGAATGCCAGGAGAACGCTACCTGTCTGAATGCTTAGTGCCAATTGTAAAGTTTGGTGGAGGAGGAATAATGGTCTGGGGCTGTTTTTCATGGTTTGGGCTAGGCCCCTTAGTTCCAGTGAATGGAAATCTTAACGCTACAGCATAGATTGACATTCTAGATTTTGCGCTTCCAACTTTGTGGCAACAGTTTGGGTAAGGTCCCTTCCTGTTTCAGCATGACAATACCCCGTGCACAAAGCGAGGTCCATAAAGAAATGGTTTGTAGAGATTGGTGTGGAAGAACCTGACAGGCCTGCACATAGCCCTGACCTCAACCCCATCGAACACCTTTGGGATGAATTGGAACGCCGACAGCGAGCCAGGCCTAATCACCCAAAACAGGTGCCTGATCACACTAATGCTCTTGTAGATTAATGGACGCAAGTCCCCGCAGCAATATTCCAACATCTAGTGGAAAGCCTTCCCAGAAGAGTGGAGGCTGTTATAGCAGCAAAGGGTGGACCAACTCCATAGCAGGTGTCCACATACTTTTGGTCATGTAATGTATCTAACGAATTAATCTTGTTTTCAATTTTGAGCCCTCGTGTGCTCAGACATATTTACTAACTGGAACCTGGTCAATGGATGAAGAAATCCTGTTTTCCAGTTATGACTCTGTTACTATCTCACAAACTGTTCTTGACTTGACAGCTATGGCTTGTAGTCAAATCACTATAATTCACACAGGTTCAACACCTCAGATAGAAAGATTTGAATAGTGTCTAATAGTGCTACTGGTGGTGTAGTGTTGTTAAGCTGCACTCATTATGATAGGATTATTACTTCACTTAATAGGTCATTTGATGAGCCACAGAGATTAACAATACCCTCACAAACACAGTGCAGTCCCACAGTACAGGACGAGGTAGTCTAATGTTTCGACCAGGTGCAGAGTGCATGTGGATATGTTGTGAGATTGACTCCTGGTCTGAGCCCATGTTCCTTTAGTCTTAGATAAACATAACAGTAAGATATATGTAACTCATTTGAAATAAGCACCAGATCTAATTGGTCAGCTGAAATTAGCACCAGAGGGATTGGCTCCGGTGTGACTTATGTGTCACTCCATCAGTGAATGAGATAAGTCCAGAGTTACTGAAAGGACCATTCACATTGCATCTACTTTGATTTCAATATCACAGAACTAAAATATGGTGTTGTGTGAAATGACAGTGCATTCCCTTTGAAGAATCAACTGACAAATTATATTGAAATGGGGAGTACATGAACATTTACAATGACAAGTACAGAAGGGAGAGTATGCTCTTAGGTTCACATTGTACACAAATCTATTGTAGGCCTACTTTGGTTTCATTGAAACAAGAAAGTGCTTTATAACCTGTCTCTCTCTCTCTCACAGTGTTCACAGTGGAGTGTATGATAGTGGACTAAGCACAGACAGACATGGAACATGGAATATTTTTAGGTTTAGTGAGGAGACAATGTAATGTGGATCATTCAAAGGGGTGCTTTGGTGGAACAGAGTGGACAGAAGTCTGTCTCAGCACTATTTTCACAGCACTTTGTTTCCATACCTTCCTTTTCTTGGGTTCAGTAGAAGATGCAATGTTTTAAAAAGCCCAAATAGTATGAAATCATAAATGTCTTCTTTGGAGAGAAAAAATAATCAATGCCTAAAATGATTTACAACTTTATGGATAAGAGACAAAAAAAATACATCATCTTTCTCTCTGTTTGCATGGCTGCGACCAACAGCGCAACTAAAAGACGAGGATAACAGTACAGCTCAACTCTCAAGGATAGCAAAAATATTACCCATCATGCTCTCTGCCTCTATGTCTGGACCAATCCAAAACCTTTTAAGGCATCATTGCTGTACCATCTGTTCCATTGTGCTTTTCACTCTCATGCCAAGTGTTTTCCACCACCAAGACCATTCACAGTCGCCTTAAAGCCCCACACTGTCAAACAAGCTAAGATTGTTGACCTCCCAAAATCCTTATTGCACAAATCATACGCACAACAGAAGCCTTGAGGTACTCTGGGATTTCTATATTCATGTTTTCAGCCATTCGATATGTAGCATTGGTAATATACCTGCTGTCCGTGCCAGCACATGCATCATTACACATACGTCTTGTCACACAGAGAGGGGCATACTTGTAAAGTCTAATAATAGCCCTGTGTGTGCTTGTGTTACTGATCTGATCTGGCTGGTGTGTTTTGGAAACGTTAGGCGCTCCATGAGCTCATAGGGACAGGGCAGAGACACTCACCTCCCCACCCAGCTGCGCAGGCAGCCGAGACAAAGACACATTCTTTAGGCACGTGCTTGTTTCCTCCACAGACAGCTGATCTCCTGACTGTTCACACAGACGCTGAGGCAAGGCAGAGACAGCCTCGCTGCTCTTACAGGGTGATGTTAGTACTGACTTCACTGATTCCCCAGCAACTTCAACTGCAGTTCCAGTTCCATGGATGGAATAAGTATCTGAGTTTAGCACCTCAAGCACTGATGCTGAATCCTTCCCCAGGCATTCAGTTTGACCTTTTAGGGGAGTAGTGGTGCTGTTTAGGTGTTCCAGGACAGAAGGCTTATCGTCTACCTCCATGTCTGTTACGTTGCTTTGATGGGTTTTAATGTCCTCTGGTGTGTTGCTCAACACCTGTGGAGTTGTTACTGAAGGACTTGCTTGTGGTTGTGGTGTGACAGAGGAACTTGGTTGTCGTTGTAGATTCGGGGAAGGACTTGGTTGACGTGGTTGTGGTTGTAGTTTCGCAGAAGGACTCTGTTGTGGTTGTGGTTTCACATAAGGACTTGCTTGGAGTTTCTCTGAACGACTTGGTAGACGTATTTGTGGTTGTGGTTGTAGTTGTAGTTTCGCAGAAGGAGGATCTGGTTGTGGTGTTACTGAGGAACTTGGTTGTCGTTGTAGATTCGGGGAAGGACTTGGTTGACGTGGTTGTGGTTGTAGTTTCGCAGAAGGAGGATCTGGTTGTGGTGTTACTGAGGGACCTAGTTGTGATTTTACTGAAGGGCTTGATTGAAGTGGGTGTGGTTGTAGTTTCGCAGAAGGAGGATTTGGTTGTGGCTGTGACTTCACAGAAGGAGGACTTGGTTGTGGCTGTGACGTCACAGAAGGAGGACTTGGTTGATGTGGTTGTGATTGTGATTTCGCTGAAGGAGGACTTGGTTGACGTGGTTGTGGCTGTGACGTCACAGAAGGAGGACTTGGTTGATGTGGTTGTGATTGTGATTTCTCTGAAGGAGGACTTGGTTGACGTGGTTGTGGTTGTGGTTTCGCTGAAGGAGGACTTGGTTGACGTGGTTGTGATTGTGATTTCTCTGAAGGAGGACTTGGTTGACGTGGTTGTGGTTGTGATTTCGCTGAAGGAGGACTTGGTTGACGTGGTTGTGATTTCGCTGAAGGAGGACTTGGTTGTGGTTGTATTTTAGCTGAAGGACTTGGTTGTGGTTGTATTTTAGCTGAAGGACTTGGTTGTGGTTTTAGTTTAGCTGAAGGACTTGGTTGTGATGAGGTGACAGGAGGAACTGTACTCTGACTCCCCATAATATTGTTATTTCCAACATCTTGGGTCACCTGAGCCCCTGCAGCATTCTGACTCTTATTCCCTGAGACGGTTTCCCCTGTAGAGAGGAGCCCAGTAGAAGGAGACAGGATGCTAGGCTCTCCGTTGTGTGGTGGGGTTTGTACAGGTACTTTCTCCTTCACTTGGACCTTCACTTCTTCCATTACTGACACAGTGTTGTTCAGTGGGGCTCTCTCAGACTGATTCATGTATTTTACACTCTCTGTCTTTGAGGCTGAAGTTTCAACAGCACTCTCCACTTCCAGGGCCTCTTCTGATGACCCCAGTGAGGGTGAGGACTCAACCAGACAAGGTGTCACACTGACCTCTCCTTCTTTACTCATCCCTCTCTCCTCAGGCTTCTTCCCTGCTTGGCTATCAGCTGTCATCCCACTATCCTCTCCATTGGAGATCTTTATCTTCTTCTTGGCCAGTGATGTTTTTGGTGTGTGTGGAGCAAAAGACTTCTCCACTGAATCGTAAACATACGTCCGGCCTTTGTTGCTGCTATTTTCTGTAATAGCTGCCTGTCTATTGACATTGGAAGACCCAGCCCTGTTAGATTCCCGTTTTTCTTCTCCCACCACAGGTGTGTCCTGTAGCCTGGCCTCTGCCTCCCCAGCATGAGCCTGAGTGCTCTCCTCAACCACTTCATCCTCCATAAAGCTGGGGGCACTGAGGCTGGGGTCCATGGGGGACCGTCGCTTCCTCTGGGACCGGTCTGGACTGATGGTCCTCAGTGTTTCCTGCCGACTACCAGGAGACCCGTGGTTCTCCTTGTCCCACGGCTTGGGCTCCTCCAGCTCTCTGCGTGTCTTTTCGGCCTTCAGTTTGATCTTGGCGAAGTACTGCTGGTGGATCTTGTATTCGCTCATCGTCCCCACCTCAAGGACTCCAGAGCAGGACACAATGCCTTTGTTGTTCCTGGCTGACGCCTGGTAGATGGCTGCATCCTCCATAGTGCAACTGTAAAGAAAACAAATTATAGATACTTGTATTATACAGTTGCTGCACAATTTTTTAAATAATATTTGCGTGCATCATTACAAACGAAACTGACATCAATATGATAATGTTTAACATCTTCAATACAAATGACAATTATGATCTTGATACATACTTGTAAATGTGCAGTGAATGGTTTTGTCCATTGCGGGAAATGTTGTATTTAGGTAGTCCACAGTATCTGTCCAATTGCAAATCATCTTTATACCATGTCACTTCTGGAGCGGGGTGACCTGAAGACAAATTGAAACAAAGAAACAGTTAGAGACTACATTTCGCATTTACTGTAAAGTCTTCAGATAGATAATACTGGTTAGGAAGTACAACAACAAAGTATGTAGGCTATTACAAACAACGTATTGCGCCCACTCACACCAGAGGAGAGTTTACCTGACACCTCACAGGTGAACTTGATGCTACAGGTTTCAGATACGGCTCTTGACTTTAATGTCGTCTCAAAGGATGGCTGGGTCTCCTCCGTTAAATGTGCCATAACACAATGTAGTGTGCTCCTGCATAAAACACTTAGTTACATTTTCAAATGTAAACAAATGTCTCTCACCTGGGCCAAAGCTATTTTCAAAATATATAATCTTCTATAAAGGCAATGGAAGATAGACAAAATATATGGAATATAAAATGCAATAGTTTGTAAAATATAAAGACATTTTTATCAATACATTCAAACCCTACATACTGTAAGGTAATGTGATTCGATTTCCTAGTGATTTGATTTCCATAGATTGTCTTGCTTTCCATAAGAATTGCAGAGGTCAAAATGGGTGTTATGTAGTTTGTGATGCAATATCTGGTGCAATCCAATATCACTATAATCAAATATCAGCCAACATATTTCACCAAGCACACATTGTTCCATCTTTCATCCTCAATGTCATGACGGTGATGCAACATAAGCCAGGCTAAGGAAAAGCTAAAAGATAGCAAGTGCTGGTGTTAGTTGAAATGAATTTCATGAAACAAATACATGACAGTACCTTGATGGCCTGTATTGAGAATAGCTGTGACTGGAGTAGCTATGCAGAGAGGAAGCAAATAGAAGCAGCTTATCAGGCACAATATATAGGCGTTCTGGTATGAATGAAGATGGACTAAGAAGTGTTCTTACATAAACTATCACTAAGTGTCATGCTTTTAATTGGTTATCAAATGCCCTTAATTGGTTATTACATTTAATTGGTTATCAAATTCCCATATTTTAGTCCATATGAAATTAATTTTACAGTAATGAGACATACAGTTGAAGTCAGAAGTTTACATACACTTAGGTTGGAGTCATTAACACTCATTTTTCAACCACTCCACAATTTTCTTGTTAACAAACTATAGTTTTAGTAAGTCGGTTACGACATCTACTTTGTGCATGATACAAGTCATTTTTCCAACAATTGTTTACAGACAGATTATTTCACTGATAATTGTCACGCCCGGACCTTAGAGAGCCGTTTTATTTCTCTATTTAGTGAGGTCAGGGTGTGATGTGGGGTGGGCATTCTATGTTATGTATTTCTTTGTGTTTGGCTGAGTGTGGTTCCCAATCAGAGGCAGCTGTCTATCGTTGTCTCTGATTGGGAATCATACTTAGGTAGCCTGTTTTCCCACCTATGTTGTGGGATCTTGTTTTTTGTTAGCTCTGGGAAATCCTACAGAACGTGACGTTCGTTATTCTTTTTGTTGTTTGTGTTTAGTGTTCTGAGTAATTAAAGAATCATGAACACTTTCCACGCTGCACCTTGGTCCACTTCTTCAGACGAATGTTACAATACAATTCACTGTATCACAATTCCAGTGGGTCAGAAGTTTACATACACTAAGTTGACTGTGTCTTTAAACAGCTTGGAAAATTACAGAAAATGATGTCATGGCTTTAGAAGCTTCTGATAGGCTAATTGACATCATTTGAGGTGTACCTGTGGATGCATTTCAAGGCCTACCTTCAAACTCAGTGCCTCTTTGCTTGACATCATGGGAAAATCAAAAGAAATCAGCCAAGACCTCAGAAAAACATTGTAGACCTCCACAAGTGTGGTTCATCCTTGGGAGCAATTTCCAAATGCCTGAAGGTACCACGTTCATCTGTACAAATAATAGTACGCAAGTATAAACACCATGGGACCACGCAGCTGTCATACCGCTCAGGAAGGAGACGCGTTCTGTCTCCTAGAGATGCACGTACTTTGGTGTGAAAAGTGCAAATCAATCCCAGAAAAACAGCAAAGGACCTTGTGAAGATGGTGGAGGAAACAGGTACAAAAGTATCTATATCCACAGTAAAACGAGTCCTATATCGACATAACCTGAAAGTCCGCTCAGCAAGGAACAAGCCACTGCTCCAAAACCGGTATAAAAAAGACTACGGTTTGCAACTGCATATGGGGACAAAGATCATACTTTTTGGAGAAATGTCCTCTGGTCTGATGAAACAAAAATAGAACTGTTTGGTCATAATGACCATCGCTATGTTTGGAGGAAAAAGGGGGAGGCTTCCAAGCCGAAGAACACCATCCCAACCGTGAAGCACGGGGGTGGCAGCATCATGTTGTGGGGGTGCTTTGCTGCAGGAGGGACTGGTGCGCTTCACAAAATAGATGGCATCATGAGGACGGAAAATTATGTGGATATATTGAAGCAACATCTCAAGACATCAGTCAGGAAGTTAAAGCTTGGTCGCAAATGGGTCTTCCAAATGGACAATGACCCCAAGCATACTTCCAAAGTTGTGGCAAAATGGCTTAAGGACAACAAAGTCAAGGTATTGGAGTGGCTATCTCAAAGCCCTGACCTCAATCATATAGACAATTTGTGGGCAGAACAGAAAAAGTGTATGCGAGCATGGAGGCCAACAAACCTGACTCCGTTACACCAGCTCTGTCAGGAGGAATGGGCCAAAATTCACCCTACTTACTGTGGGAAGCTTGTGGAAGGCTACCCGAAACGTTTGACCCAAGTTAAAGAATTTAAAGGCAACGTTACCAAATACTAATTGAGTGTATGTACATTTCTGACCCACTGGGAATGTGATGAAAGAAATAATAGCTGAAATAAATCATTCTCTCTATTATTATTCTGACATTTCACATTCTTAAAATAAAGTGGTGATCCTAACTGACCTAAAACAGGGAATTTTTACTAGGATTAAATGTCAGGAATTGTGAAAAACTGAGTTTAAATGTATTTGGCTAAGGTGTATGTAAACTTCCGACTTCAACTGTACATGACTCTATATGAATATAGTGCGATCAAATCAGTCGAATGAAGCACAGCAACTGGACGCAAACCATAGTTTGCAGTGCATCAGTACCACTGTCATGGAGGACGTAAACTCAAGCACCGAAGTAACAACTGAGGTGGAACCAACAACAGGAGTGGAACTCACCCAGCCTCCCAGACCTGCAGTCGAGAGGAGACTACCAGGGCACAGACCGTATGTGAAGTGGCCTGGCGCCAGTGACAAGAAGTTGTGGGAAGCAGTGAATACTGACCTTACCTTGACCCTCGAGAAACTTCGAGGCACAGTGGAGAAGAAGTTGGAGAGGATGGGGGACATCATCTATGAGTACGGGGCAGAAAGCTTTGGAGTGCAAGAGGCAAAAGGCGGGAGAAAGGTTCCAACCCCACCAGTTTCCAGGAGGCAACAAGAAATCAAGCGCCTCGTTCAAGAAAGGAGACAGCTTAAGAAACAGTGGAAGAAGGCCTCGGAAGTGGAAAAGGAGGGCATAGAGGCACTTCAGGCTGACATTAAAACCCGGTTGGCATCCCTCCGTAGAGCAGAGAACCTACGGAAACGCAGAAGGAAGAAAGAACAAACTAGAACTCGATTCTATAAAGATCCCTTCAAGTTCCTTAAAAGTCTCTTCACGAAGGAAAAAAGTGGAGCTCTAAAAACAACAAAGAAAGACCTAGAGGAGCACCTGATAACAACAAACTTTGACTCAAAGCGACATGAACATCTGGCCATCCCATCAGATATCCCACCCATTGAACCCCCGGAACATCATATTGAGACCAGCCCTCCGACATGGAAAGAGGTGGAAAACACAGTTCGACGGGCAAGAACAGCATCAGCCCCGGGGCCAAATGGAGTCCCGTACAAAGTGTATAAGAACGCACCAGACGTCCTGAGGGTCCTCTGGAGGCTTATGAGAACAGCTTGGCAGAAGAAGATAATACCCAAAGTGTGGCGTAGGGCAGGCGGGGTCCTGATCCCTAAGGAGAAGGATGCAGTGAACATCAGCCAATTCCGCCCAATCTCCTTACTGAATGTCGAGGGTAAAATCTTCTTTAGGGTCATTGCCCAGAGGATGTCCGAGTACCTGCAAAGGAATGCGTACGTCGATACATCTGTACAGAAGGCAGGAATATCAGGGTTCTCTGGCTGCTTGGAACACTCCAGCATGATCTGGCACCAGATCCAAATGGCCAAGGTGGAGAAAAGGGACCTCCACGTAGTCTTCCTCGACCTCGCCAATGCATTTGGCTCTGTGCCCCATGAACTCCTGTGGTCTGCCTTCAGATTTTTCCACATACCGGACACCATCACAACGCTGGTGAAGTCGTACTTCAAGGATCTGCAGTTCTGCTTCACCACCTCAGAGTTTACCACCTCATGGCAGTGCCTGAATGTAGGTATAATGGCGGGATGTACCATTTCTCCGTTGGCATTCAAAATGGCAATGGAGGTTATCATCAGATCCTCAAAATGGGTTGCTGGTGGACAGCGAGTCGACTCTGGTTTCCGCCTCCCTCCACTCAGAGCCTACATGGACGACATTACAACATTGACCACCACTGTCCCATGCACCAGGAGACTGCTCAGAAAACTCGAGGAGAACATCAGCTGGGCCCGTATGAAGATTAAACCATCCAAGTCACGCAGCATCTCGATTGTGAAGGGAGTACTCTCTGACCTGAAATTCTTCATCGGAGATGACCAAATCCCAACAGTGTCTGAGCAGCCGGTAAAAAGCCTTGGAAGGTGGTATGATGCAAGCCTGAAGGACAAAGACCAGGTGCAACAGCTGCGCAAAGACATCAGTAGTAGCCTACAGTCCATCGACAACACCCAGCTACCTGGAAAGTTAAAGGCCTGGTGTCTGCAGTTTGGTCTCCTACCCCGGGTGTTGTGGCCCCTAGCAGTGTATGAGGTTCCAATCTCAACAGTGGAGAAGATGGAAAGAGGAGTCACAGGCTACTTAAAGAAGTGGCTCGGAGTTCCACGATGCCTTACCACCATAGGCCTCTATGGAGATGGTGTCCTCAAGCTGCCCCTCACCAGTCTAACAGAGGAATTCAAGTGTGCAAAAACCAGGCTCCAGATGACACTGAATGAATCTCGAGACCCAGTGGTGAGCAACAACGCGCCGACCTTGGCAACTGGGCGCAAATGGAGGCCAGGAAAAGCAGTCCAGGAGGCAACAGCAGCCCTCAGACATGCTGACATTGTGGGTCATGTTCAGCAAGGGAGAGGAGGCCTTGGGCTAACTAGCCGTGCTGCTTGGAGTAAGGCCACTGCACCAGAGCGGCGGAAGATGGTAGTGCAGGAAGTACGCCATCAGGAGGAGGCTGCAAGGTGGGCCAAGGCAGTCTCTCTTGCCAAACAGGGACAGTGGACTCGATGGGACAGTGTGGAGAAGAGGAAGATCAGCTGGAAGGATCTGTGGGCCATGGAAGCGAGGCGGTTGAGCTTTTCCATCAGAGCAACATATGACGTCCTTCCAACACCAGTTAATCTTCACCAATGGTATGGTGAAGATCCGGACTGTGCCCTCTGTTCCATGCCAGCCAACCTCAGGCACATTCTCACAGGGTGTAAAACAAGCCTCACCCAAGGACGCTACACTTGGCGTCACAACCAAGTCCTTAAAAACCTTGCGTCCGCCCTGGAGGACAAGCGAGCTGCCACCAACTCCCTACCACCCCCAGCAGCATCACACCCCTTACGGACGACCTTTGTCCGCGAAGGGACTAAACCACCGAAGAGCGGCTCTACACCATTAGAGCGAGACCAGCTGCGCTTGGCCCGCGACTGGAAAATGCTAGCTGACATTGGCCGGCAACTTGTGTTTCCTCCGGAGATCGCAACCACCACCCTAAGACCTGACATGGTGCTCTGGTCCCATTCGCTCAAGAAGGTCTTCATCATTGAGCTCACAGTACCCTGGGAGGACTCAGTAGATGAGGCTTATGAGCGGAAACATCTGCGCTATGCCAATCTAGCTGCCGAAGCACGGCATCATGGCTGGAACACAGAAGTCCGACCAGTGGAGGTGGGCTGCAGAGGTTTTGTGGCGACATCTACAACCAGACTGCTTAGAGACCTGGGAATTAAGGGCCAGAGCCAGCGTTCGGCAATCAAAGCTGTATCAGAGGCGGCAGAAGGCAGCAGTCAATGGCTCTGGATGAAGAGGAAAGACCCCAGCTGGGCCCCGAAGTGAGAGGGCCAGGAGGTATGCGGTCAACAATGCTTGACTCAGGGAGGAAGACGCCCCTGCCATGCATAGTCCCATGGGATGTTGGCTATCAACAACAACGCAACTCCTATGACTAATTGGGAATGGGACGCAAGCGTAGGATTGATCACCCTGTCGCTGGCCGCCTTTGGGGAGGGTGTATAGTGTGAAAGGCCGAAACACCCTAGGAACCAAAGGTACACTACTGACGATGCGCTCCCCAAATTTCACCAGTCTCACTGTTCATGAACTCTTGGAAGTGCTTGCACAAAGGATAGTAACATCTCATCCTGTGTTCTTGGAATCTTTCAATACAGAATGCAGGTATTGAAGGCTCATTATTGAGTGACATTAATGCCAACAAAAACTGCATTTTATATTCAGAAATCTATTTTGAATTCAGATTCCATTTCTGTTGGAACTACTATCACTCCATACACCATAGCGTGCAACATCTTAATTGGTGGATATGTCATGCCTGTAATCATGGCCATAAACAGTGTTTAAGTGTAGGTCTAGTCACTCTGTCTGGTGTTGTCATCTAATCCAGTCTCTCGGCCAGATCATTAAGACAGGGTGCTGCTAAGGCCATGGTTTATTTGAGATTTTATTTTGACTGACTATTGCCTAGTGTCTACAGTGAAACAAAATCAAACCACTGACAAGTGGAAAAACACTAAGTGACGTCAGAAAGTATTACATGACGATACTATCTGTACCATTAATATTTTACTGAATTATAATTAAGAATACATGTTTTCACTTGACTTGATAGTTTTGCAGCACTCACTTGGCCACAAGTAGACATACCCAGTAGTAGGAAGATTGTATTTTCATAAACGTTTATTCTATTTGTAGGATGCATTTTGGAAGCCGGTTCGCCTTTACACAGGCTCATGCAGTGAGATGCAGTTTATTTATAAAGAGCTGAGAGCTGACCTTCATGGTCATAGCTTTTTATGAGCCGGTAGTGAGTGTTGCCTATCAGCTGGCCATTCAAACAGTCCTAAATGCAGAAGACGACACCATGGAAACCAACAATGACTTTGATATGTGATTGACTCATCCAGGTAACTTAAGATGAATGCACTATAAGTGGCTCTGGATGAATGCGTCTGCTAAATGACTCAAATGTAAATGTTATGTAAATATAACTAACACAACTATCTCCAACTAACTAACACACTGAGAAATCATTTCAATCCAAGCCATCAAATCATATTAATTTAAAAGGGCATTAAAAATTCAATGATTATTGTTTTATTATTGAGACCTCATAATGCAATGATGCTGAATCAATGGTTAAACTTCACTTCAGAAGGAAAGGGATGTGGTAATAAAGATATTCTAACTTTCCTGTTGCTTGTTGAGGTACAGTAATATTTCCTGTTGCTTGTTGAGGTACAGTAATATTTCCTGTGTTGAGCTGAGGGGTTGGGTACCTGTTTTCAGGCCTGACATCAGAGAGGTAGCTGCGGCTGCTGGCTCTGCTACTCCCTATGACATCATCTCCATTGTGGGAGCTGGACCTGCCGTCCCCCACAGAGTAGGAGCGTGTCATCAGCCTCCTGGAACTCATTCTCCAACAGATAGAGAGTTTCTCTTTCAAACTTAAATTCCCAGGAGAAACTTCCTCAGAGAAGGCAACAGATGATGATGTACATCCACCAAAACAAATGAGGTTTTCTTCTGTGGCTGTAATCTGTTATGGTCTAAATCTGGGAGATAGCAGCTGAAAGAGAGATAAAGATGACACTAAGTTATTTTTAATAACAAGATACAAAATCAAGATGATGCCCTTTTTTGGTAAATATTTATGAGCTTGAAAACATGTTAAAAAAAAACAAGCACTTCTATTGTCTTCATCAATTGTAGTGTAATGCATTATACTATAGAGACTCATATCAGCAACAGAGACGTTTGTTCAAAGTAATGTTGTTATGTTCAGTTGGTAACACATCCATTATATCATCATTCATCGACAAGCTATCTTCCATCAGATCTCTAAGGTAAACTCACCATTCATAGCTTTCCTTTTGTCTCTTTGTATAAGGACCCACCACTCTCTCCGGCTCAAGGCACTGTGCAATTTCCAATCAAACATGAGCATGCGTACCCTGCCAAACCTATTTATAGCAGGACTACAAATAGGCACAAGAGCACATCACATTTTCCAAAACTAGCCTTCGAACCATTTTAAGTACAATACCCCACCACCACAAGGAAAACTCCATTTGGGAAAGAATCCGTAGAAAATAGTTTTGATGATATCCGTTCCAGCATTGTGGAGGAGATAAATCCATATGGAACAATGCTTAGTCAGAAGCCACAAGGCCATCTAAGAGTTGGTTGTCTTCCAAATGTTATGAATTGGGTTAAGCAAGTTAGGCCACCACGAGTTTGTGACTTGGTTACCATTGGAAAACGTGCCCTCTAAAACAGCAGAGAGTCTTTCATGTGGCCCAATGGGTGACTGCGCTTTTTCTTCTCTTAAACAGCGTGTATGCTTAGTGCTTGATACAGCCCGTGGTGCTAAAGTATCATATGACCCTGTCAATCAGAATGATGACACCAGCCTTAAAAGTCCATTTAAATGAGCTGTAAATTCAGGCATCCAGTCCCATCGCTCCCACTTTCCAAACATAAAAGTGTTTGGTTACAATGACTGACCTTCCACAGCAATAAGCTTGTTGATCCTGCATATGACAAATATACTGGGACAAATGTGAGTCTAAATGCAATAGAACATTTTGCAGTGGTTACTACTCTGTGATATTTTTATGCTAGTGATATAACATGTAAACAAGTGCTGTTCTTAGTGAGTTTTTCACAGAATTGCCGTGCAAGTTGTGGATGTCAGTTTCATCATCTGTTGGGCTGCTGGTTGGTTAAGCTGTGATGACACTGTTCGACCACCCTGGTCGTTGCCTGTGCTCTCATTGTGCTGTGATGACACTGTTCGACCAGCCTGGTCCTTGCCTGTGCTCTCATTGTGCTGTGATGACACTGTTCGACCACCCTGGTCGTTGCCTGTGCTCTCATTGTGCTGTGATGACACTGTTCGACCAGCCTGGTCCTTGCCTGTGCTCTCATTGTGCTGTGATGACACTGTTCGACCACCCTGGTCGTTGCCTGTGCTCTCATTGTGCTGTGATGACACTGTTCGACCAGCCTGGTCCTTGCCTGTGCTCTCATTGTGTTGTGATAACACTGTTCAACCAGCCTGGTCCTTGCCTGTGCTCTCATTGTGCTGTGATGACACTGTTCGACCACCCTGGTCCTTGCCTGTGCTCTCATTGTGTTGTGATAACACTGTTTAACCAGCCTGGTCCTTGCCTGTGCTCTCATTGTGCTGTGATGACACTGTTCGACCAGCCTGGTCCTTGCCTGTGCTCTCATTGTGCTGTGATGACACTGTTCGACCAGCCTGGTCCTTGCCTGTGCTCTCATTGTGTTGTGATGACACTGTTCGACCAGCCTGGTCCTTGCCTGTGCTCTCATTGTGCTGTGATGACACTGTTCGACCACCCTGTTCCTTGCCTGTGCTCTCATTGTGTTGTGATGACACTGTTCGACCAGCCTGGTCCTTGCCTGTGCTCTCATTGTGTTGTGATGACACTGTTCGACCAGCCTGGTCGTTGCCTGTGCTCTCATTGTGTTGTGATGACACTGTTCGATCAGCCTGGTCCTTGCCTGTGCTCTCATTGTGTTGTGATGACACTGTTCGACCAGCCTGGTCCTTGCCTGTGCTCTCATTGTGTTGTGATGACACTGTTCGACCAGCCTGGTCCTTGCCTGTGCTCTCATTGTGTTGTGATGACACTGTTCGACCACCCTGGTCCTTGCCTGTGCTCTCATTGTGTTGTGATGACACTGTTCGACCAGCCTGGTCCTTGCCTGTGCTCTCATTGTGCTGTGATGACACTGTTCGACCACCCTGGTCCTTGCCTGTGCTCTCATTGTGTTGTGATGACACTGTTCGACCAGCCTGGTCCTTGCCTGTGCTCTCATTGTGCTGTGATGACACTGTTCGACCACCCTGGTCCTTGCCTGTGCTCTCATTGTGCTGTGATGACACTGTTCGACCACCCTGGTCCTTGCCTGTGCTCTCATTGTGTTGTGATAACACTGTTCAACCAGCCTGGTCCTTGCCTGTGCTCTCATTGTGCTGTGATGACACTGTTCGACCAGCCTGGTCCTTGCCTGTGCTCTCATTGTGTTGTGATGACACTGTTCAACCAGCCTGGTCCTTGCCTGTGCTCTCATTGTGTTGTGATTGACACTGTTCTGTCAGACCCCCAGAGGAAAAGCAATAGGAATAGAACAGCCTTATATAGTCCCTTCAACATCTTTGGGTGTGGGTGGTACATTGCCATTTGCTCATCCAACTGACGGAGCACAATGAAAATACACACAATATCGTACATTTCGCGCAAAATGTAAAAAAAAATAATAAATCACATTTGGCCACCAGTGTCCCCTTCAAAAATGTGGTGCATGATGCCACATTTGTATAGTTCTAGGTCATTAGTTAGTCAATGAATGGACAACAAATTCAAAACAAAATCAAAATAACTAACTAAGGATATTACACTTTTCACCTTAACTTGCATTCTCTCCAGCATACGGACAACTGAACATGCATCATGGTGCACTAGGGATTAGGGAACGTAACTGGCACTATCACTATGAATTCACAGATTTTTGAGTGAGTGACACTTAAATCAAGTCCAAAGATACCAATCAAAATTCCTCCCATGTTACTCTGCATAGACAGTCATCAGATTACACATGCATCCGTGCCTCCCGCGCTACTATTTTAAATGACACTTTTTTACATTTCCATTGCCGTGTCTCAGTAAGTTCCAGGCCCTGTCTTTGTCATAGCAGGTTGATGCAGTGTGTCTCAGTAAATTCCAGGCCCTGTCTTTGACATGGCAGGTTGATGCAGTGTGTCTCAGTAAGTTGCAGGCCCTGTCTTTGACATAGCAGGTTGATGTAGCGTGTCTCAGGAAGTTCCAGGCCCTGTCTTTTACATAGCAGGTTGATGTAGTGTGTCTCAGTAAGTTCCAGGCCCTGTCTTTGACATAGCATGTTGATGCAGTGTGTCTCAGTAAATTCCAGGCCCTGTCTTTGACATAGCAGGTTGATGCAGTGTGTCTCAGTAAGTTCCAGGCCCTGTCTTTTACATAGCAGGTTGATGCAGTGTGTCTCAGTAAGTTCCAGGCCCTGTCTTTTACATAGCAGGTTGATGCAGTGTGTCTCAGTAAATTACAGGCCCTGTCTTTGACATAGCAGGTTGATGCAGTGTGTCTCAGTAAATTCCAGGCCCTGTCTTTGACATAGCAGGTTGATGCAGTGTGTCTCAGTAAGTTCCAGGCCCTGTCTTTTACATAGCAGGTTGATGCAGTGTGTCTCAGTAAGTTCCAGGCCCTGTCTTTTACATAGCAGGTTGATGCAGTGTGTCTCAGTAAGTTCCAGGCCCTGTCTTTTACATATCAGGTTGATGCAGTGTGTCTCAGTAAGTTCCAGGCCCTGTCTTTGTCATAGCAGGTTGATGCAGTGTGTCTCAGTAAGTTCCAGGCCCTGTCTTTGACATGGCAGGTTGTTGCAGTGTGTCTCAGTAAGTTCCAGGCCCTGTCTTTGTCATAGCAGGTTGATGCAGTGTGTCTCAGTAAGTTCCAGGCCCTGTCTTTGACATAGCAGGTTGATGCAGTGTGTCTCAGTAAGTTCCAGGCCCTGTCTTTGACATAGCAGGTTGATGCAGCGTGTCTCAGTAAGTTCCAGGCCCTGTCTTTGACATAGCAGGTTGATGCAGCGTGTCTCAGTAAGTTCCAGGCCCTGTCTTTGACATGGCAGGTTGATGCAGTGTGTCTCAGTAAGTTCCAGGCCCTGTCTTTGACATAGCAGGTTGATGCAGTGTGTCTCAGTAAGTTCCAGGCCCTGTCTTGTACATAGCAGGTTGATGCAGTGTGTCTCAGTAAGTTCCAGGCCCTGTCTTTGTCATAGCAGGTTGATGTAGTGTGTCTCAGTAAGTTCCAGGCCCTGTCTTTGACATAGCAGGTTGATGCAGTGTGTCTCAGTAAGTTCCAGGCCCTGTCTTTGACATAGCAGGTTGATGCAGCGTGTCTCAGTAAGTTCCAGGCCCTGTCTTTGACATGGCAGGTTGATGCAGTGTGTCTCAGTAAGTTCCAGGCCCTGTCTTTGACATAGCAGGTTGATGCAGTGTGTCTCAGTAAGTTCCAGGCCCTGTCTTTGACATAGCAGGTTGATGCAGCGTGTCTCAGTAAGTTCCAGGCCCTGTCTTTGACATGGCAGGTTGATGCAGTGTGTCTCAGTAAGTTCCAGGCCCTGTCTTTGACATAGCAGGTTGATGCAGTGTGTCTCAGTAAGTTCCAGGCCCTGTCTTGTACATAGCAGGTTGATGCAGTGTGTCTCAGTAAGTTCCAGGCCCTGTCTTTGTCATAGCAGGTTGATGTAGTGTGTCTCAGTAAGTTCCAGGCCCTGTCTTTGACATAGCAGGTTGATGCAGTGTGTCTCAGTAAGTTCCAGGCCCTGTCTTTGACATAGCAGGTTGATGCAGCGTGTCTCAGTAAGTTCCAGGCCCTGTCTTTGACATGGCAGGTTGATGCAGTGTGTCTCAGTAAGTTCCAGGCCCTGTCTTTGACATAGCAGGTTGATGCAGTGTGTCTCAGTAAGTTCCAGGCCCTGTCTTGTACATAGCAGGTTGATGCAGTGTGTCTCAGTAAGTTCCAGGCCCTGTCTTTGACATGGCAGGTTGATGTAGTGTGTCTCAGTAAGTTCCAGGCCCTGTCTTTGTCATAGCAGGTTGATGCAGTGTATCTCAGTAAGTTCCAGGCCCTGTCTTTGACATAGCAGGTTGATGTAGTGTGTCTCAGTAAGTTCCAGGCCCTGTCTTTGACATAGCAGGTTGATGCAGTGTGTCTCAGTAAGTTCCAGGCCCTGTCTTTGACATAGCAGGTTGATGCAGTGTGTCTCAGTAAGTTGCAGGCCCTGTCTTTTACATGGAAAGCTGATGCAGTGTGTCTCTGCTTATTATCAAGCGGAATTTTGCTTGCTCCCATCACCACCACCACGTGATGACGGACGTACATGAACTGGACTGGACACACACACACACACACACGCACACGCACACACGCACACACGCACACACACACACACACACACACACCTCCCACAGCAGCTGGCTCAGAGCCCTCAATCAGAAGCCATGGTAGGGACAAAGAGGGAGGCCCTCGGCTAGCCTCTGCCTGGCTGTACATTCTTAGAGGGGTGTGTATGCTGCTATGCTACTGGGATCCAAGCACAACACTGTGTGAAACCACTACATAGACCAATAGACCACGAGGCCATGTCACATGACCCTGAAACACCTGGTCTATGGCGTAATGGAAGGGATTTTCTACAAGATGTGTGGAAAGAGAGAATGACAGATTGTACAAGGGTCTCAGATTATGTCAAATTTGGTTGATATCCTCTTCGACCTCACAGAGGCTGTCTTGGATACGT
The DNA here is from genome assembly GCF_029448725.1 of Salvelinus fontinalis. Classification (NCBI taxonomy): domain Eukaryota; kingdom Metazoa; phylum Chordata; class Actinopteri; order Salmoniformes; family Salmonidae; genus Salvelinus; species Salvelinus fontinalis. The sequence continues at coordinate 80,286,464 of NC_074668.1, forward strand.
CTTTGGTATAGTGGACGTCTAAAGTAGCTGTCACACCCTGATCTGTTTCACCTGTCTTTGTGATTGTCTCCACCCCCCTCCAGGTGTCGCCCATCTTCCCATTATCCCCTGTGTATTTATACCGGTGTTCTCTGTTTGTCTGTTGCCAGTTTGTCTTGTTTGTCAAGTCAACCAGTGTTTTTGTGTCTCAGCTCCTGCTTTTTCCAGTCTCTCTTTTTCTCGCCCTCCTGGTTTTGACTCTTGCCTGTCCTGTCTCTGAGCCCGCCTACCTGAGCCTGCCTGCCGACCTGTACCTTTGCCCCACCTCTGGATTATTGACCGCTGCCTACCCTGAGCCTGCCTGCCGTCTGGTACCGTTGCCCCACCTCCGGTTTACTGACCCCTGCCTGCCTTGATCTGTCTATTGCCTGCCCCTGTTGGATTATTAAATAATTGTTAATTTGACTTTGTCTGCATCTGGGTTTTACCTTCATACCTGATAGTAGCTTTTGTTACACCACATGTTTTGCCCACTGATTATGGAAATAGAAAATCACATTATTGTAATTATATTGAATTTACAGCTGATTTGTGATAATTATCCCTTTGCATAAATGAGGAAACCTGATACTCAGACGTTACGTTATTATTTGTGTTGACCTCATGGTCTGGATCAGATGGTGGGTTTGAAAAGCATGTTTTGTATTGCGTAGCGTCATACCGGGCTATCTATAGCAGATCCTAATGTCCTGTAGCCTTGTTGGACAGATTTCTAGATGTCTGTGAATGATGTTCAGGAACACCAGCGGCACTGCCTTTACATAAACATAATCCCATGGCAAAATAGTTATACAAGACAGACGAAATGTACGTTCATCGGCTTCTGTTTCTGGAGTTCATCCCATTTTTACCCTTTTACAAGGCAATCTCTTGCTAATTTTGGACATCACCCTCAAAATAAATGTTTCTATACTAATTTACACACTCTATAACGCTAATATCCAATTCTGAATGACTGTAAAATAGTTATACAAGCCTTCGTCAATCAATGCAAGACAGCATAGAGCAATGTGCTTGCCCAAAATAATGAGTAAACTGTGCCGCAAAAAGGGAAACCAAAAAGCAGCCAATTAAATCACATTATCACAAGGTGAGTGGCTGTTAAAGAGGAAGGAGGACTTTATGTCACATTGTTGGGATATAGTACTTCTGTTCTGGTGTGGTAGTAGATAAGGGGCTGAGACGCTGTAACTTCATCTTGATTCCACCATGGCCGGCGGAGTCATAATCCACTTCATTGACATCGTAAATAGTGACATTTAACGCCTCATGGCCCTGAACTTTCACCCAGCTTCCTCCCACTCTGTTACAAGGTCATGTAGAACCAGGTAACTTGATTTACTCTACAGCTGTGATACAAGATATCATGTTGGTTCTGATATGAGTCAACATGTTGATTTCTACAGTATTTATAAATGGTAGAAGTTGTAATGCTTATCTGCCTGTCAGCTATACAGGATACAGGATAACTGATCCCCTAAATATGATCAAATTAATACATTTATCATCATGGTTTCCTATGTCGTCTCTAGGCCTCAGCAGTTTCAACAGCAGCTAAACACAACCAGAGCCCCTTCAGATGTAGGCCCAAATATATAGTTAATGTAGGCCTACTACAATATGTCTCAGTGCTAGACAGATGTGTAAAGTCACTCAAGTCAAAATCTCATTGGATAAAAATACACTTCTCTGTACAGTTTAGCAATATAATAATTTCAATTCAAACAGGTGCTCTTGTCTGTAAAGAGTACAAATACCCTGCTTACAGTAGGTGCCTGAGTTTATGCAGTACTGAACACTTCACTACTTCCCTCTAGTGGTCCAATAGCAAACAAGCAGGAAGTAGACTGCGTGTGGCACACTACTATGAAACTTCTGTGTTATCACTCCTATAGACATCCTCACATGCACCCAGGTGGGCCAACAGTTAATTACTGTTTGGTGAAAGCAGAACATTAAACTCCACTGACTTTTCAGACTGCTAGGCTTTCATAAACATTGTGTGTATGGGATTGAGATCACAAAGCTATGTAAGATATACAGTAGTGTGTCCAGCTTCAAATGGCTTCCATCAGGATACATATCGGCTAAGATTAAAATACAACATATCACATTTAGGGTATCGGGACTATGGAACATTGGAACATGGTGTTCTGTTTCGATTGGACTCATGGGGGTTAAGATCTGAGCTAATTGGAGCGGCTAGGTGTTGACATGACGTCTTGTGCCAGAATGTTTGGCTGGCTGTCCTGGGGTATGTCCTAAATAGTACCCTATTCCCTATGTAATGCACCACTTCTGACCTCTGGTCAAATGTAGTGCAGTATATATAGGCTATATTGGAGTGCTGTTTACCCCTCTCAGGTAGCATGATGCCAAGTCCTGTTCTCGCTCCTTACCCCCCAGCCAGCCGGTAGGGTTGTTTTGATGTTTGACAGCCTGGGGTCAGGTCACTGTGGAAACTGGGCTTGGATTTGTAAGACTGTCCTGGGCTGCTGAATCTATGACATCATCTCTTGGTTATTGACACCCAGACCGTGTTGACTCCCAAGGCCAGAAGGAGAAACAGGAAGAAGACGTGACCCTGTGAAAGGACAGTTGAACAACACTCAGACACCCCTCCTCACTCAGGGTCACATTTATGCTTGTGACCACACCCATTCTGCAGTGCCATGAACCAATCAACTGCCGCATGCCATCACAGACAGGTGTTACTAGCATGCTGTCATGTCCATGAATGATGATTGGTAAATGTGTTTTCTCCTGTTGTTAAAAAGTATTTGCCCACTCATGTAATCTTGAACACATATCAGAATTTTAACAGCACCATAGGCCTATCCCAGAAGTTAGCATTAGCAAAGACCTCGGATTAGCTCACCCTCTACACATTTTTATATATATATATATTTTTATACTTCAAGGGGTCTTAAAATTAAAAATCAAATAGCAAAATGATCCATGGTATGACCTTCTTAAAACAATTCCATATAGTTTAGTAACCCCCCCCCCCCCCCCCCGCTTAGACAGGGCTCTCTCCTTGATCGCACCGACAGCTGTCCTTGCCTTTTGGTACACCAGAAGTACATTCATTTCCAATGGAACGCTGTGTTTGCCTTGCAGCATTGCGTTGCAGAGGTAGTTGCAGTGCGTTCTGTGTGGTGCATATGTTGGATTTATCGAACATATGCATTAAACGGTATGTGTAGACGGCTTGACAGAAACGGTAGCAGAAGGTGAATGTTGAAATGTTGTGGCACACACATTCAGATGATGCTGCGTACTCTTTTTTTACGCTGTCGGTGTGATCGAGGCGTTAGACTGTTAAGTGCCAAAAATACGGGGTCAAATATATGTCAACAAAAATAACAAATGTTTCCTGATCTTTCTTATATCTCTCAGATATAGGACAGACACCTCAGAACAAACTTCCTTTAGATTTTTTTGGGGGGACTATGTGTTGTTCCATGTAGTGAATCTGTTATTCAATGCGTTTGTATGGGCTAATAGCAGTAAGGCCAAATAAAATGTTTAATCAAATAATTTGTGCATATTTTTTTTTATACTTCAAGGGGTCTTAAACTTCAAAACCAAATAGCAAAATGATCCTTGGTATGACCTTCTTAAAACAATTCCATATAGCTTAGTAGAACATAGACAGGGTTTAGACTCTTACGGGTTAAACAAAACTTGGTTGAAACATGAGTCTTTCATTAATAATTGATAAGTGATATCATTGGCTGTCAGTAGGAGGCACTCTTTCCTCTGGTCTAAAAAAAAATATCCCAATATTCCAGGGCAGTGATTGGGGACACTGCCCTGTGTAGGGTGCCGTCTTTCGGATGGGACGTTAAACGGGTGTCCTGACTCTCTGAGGTCATTAAAGATCCCATGGCACTTATCGTAAGAGTAGGGGTGTTAACCCCGGTGTCCTGGCTAAATTCCCAATCTTGCCCTCAAACCATCATGGTCACCTAATAATCCCCAGTTTACAATTGTCTCATTCATCCCCCTCCTCTCCCCTGTAACTATTCCCCAGGTCGTTGCTGCAAATGAGAACGTGTTCTCAGTCAACTTACCTGGTAAAATAACGGTAAAATAAAATAAAAAAAATGACACTTTCCGATACTCACAGGGCTGTTGTGTAGCCTAATATATTCATATCCTACAGCTACATGCATTCCACATGTGTTGGTAGCCTATTCTGTGATCTGCGATCCCATCCACCCCTCTACTTATTATAAGCGCACACTGAGATAACGGTAAAGCAGGTAGGGCAGGTACATACCGTTATGTCAACCATTTCCAGCGGCTTCTCCTAGTGGTCTAGCTGCCCACCTGCTCAAGACTACCAAGAGCAGACTGCACTAGAAATTACCCACCACCTGAGGGAGCCAACAGCCTATTGCATAACCAGACAATCCTAATAGAAGGCCTAGTCTATGCAATAAATTATAGACACCACGGATGAGATCAATTATAGGCATATTAGGCTATAATAAGTTACATTATCATTGTACTCCCTTGCCTCAATGGATACTGTTGGCAATTATGGACATTGCATATTCCCTAGGTTATTTCAAAGGTTGAATCTAGAAAAATATGACTATTGCATTCTCTGTATTATGAAACAGTCTACGATTAACACCTCCCGCTCGCCAACCTCCTTTGCAGCGGCTCTACTCGAGCGCGTGATGCACTCATTTGCATACGGTGCGATTTGAAATACAATGTAAACAGCTCTTGAACTGGGCAAGTCATCTAATCAGGTCGAGCAGTCCTTGCTGGCATTTCGTATCCTTGGTCGTGTAGGCTAACTGGCATTATTTCAGCTGATGGGCATGGCCCTGCATTCTGATGGAAACGTGGGAGATTCGAAATTACTATTCGTCACATTGCTCCCGCGGAGAACCAACCTGTGGTTTACACACAGAAATGTAGCCAATTTCCTCGGCTTTGACTGTCGTTTGCGCGCAGACACGTCATTCAGAGACTAGTCCGTGGCCCGCCCAGCAGCATTTGACTGAAGAGAGCAATGAAGAGTGTGGGGGTATGATAACAGTTTAACTGGACCTCAGCAGCAGGCTAACATGTTATCACATTGAGTGATACAGTATACATTCGTTGGTTGCCCAGCCGTTGAGCATTCAGTGCGATGTCACATCTGGGCTACCGGAAATACGATGCTCAACCACCGCTGTAGATTGACATTGCTGCTATCCAGGTGTTGGACAAAAGAGGAGGGACGTTGTTGATGTGACATTACATCTATGCTGTGTGCAGTTTTTTGTGGTCCCATTCACAGACACAGAGCAAGAAGATGCTGAGCCGTTTCATGAGTGGCAGCATCAGGAATCTGGAACGAGAATACAACTGTACGGTGAGGCTGCTGGATGACTCGGAGTACACCTGCACGATCCAGGTCAGTTCCTGTTTAGCAAGCAGGGAACCTATTATATTGATGCTGTTGCTGTCACCGTTGGTTGCCCCACTGTGGGTCATGTCTCTTTCGTATGAGTATCTGCTACCTGTGCGCATCACATGACAGCTTGATGAAAATAGAGAAAATCGTAATCTGCATTGCGTATTAAATGTGTAAAGATCTAATGTATCTCATCGGGTATTTGATGTCATTCTGCTGGCTGAATTTTGGAAGCGTGGCTTCGGTGCACTGCAACTGTCCTGAATCGTTCATCATGCAATATTGATCATCTATGGATCCTCTATTGATCTATGACACTTTTCACATTTTCTATGTTTGTCTTGGTCTTAGACTGGCTTGGTCTAGGTAGAGAGTGATAATCAGCATCAATAACAGTTTGTGAGTGTGTCTCCTAACCCGGACGCTTAGAGATGTGACAGTTCTCCTCACCATCATATTAGTAATGACAATAGGTAGAGACCTTCACCAACATCTCTGGGATCTGACAACAAAGGAAAGCTACAGCCTACTTTCCAATGTGACTGAAACACTGAATTGAAAGGAAATGGTAGGATTTAACACCAACCATGTAAAGTCTGTAAACAAATGCTGATACCTTTTCAGAGAATCTACAGTATAAGAAGAGGTCAGCCATCTGCAATCAATCAACATGACCATTTTTTGCGTTCTTTGTATCAGAACCTCTGACTTTCTGAGTATTGTAATGACCCTGGCCTTCCTTTTGCTGATCCATGCCTGATCAGGTCCTTGCATCTGCTCTAAGAGAGAGACAAAGTATTGAAACACAAGACACATCTCCAGGACACACATTTTAAGGCTTGTCACAAGTCACAAGTCACATTTGAATCACTCTCAGACCATTGTTGCTGATTTGCAATCTCTCACAGAGAGAGGGAAGGGGAGGTAGATGGATAGATGGATAGCCAGACAGCCAGCCAGCCAGCCAGCCAGACAGACAGACAGACAGACAGACAGACAGACAGACAGACAGACAGACTATTCAGAATGCATCTCTGGATCTGCTGCTCTCTATTGTTACAGGGTGGTTTGGAACAGGACATATTCAAACCCTTTATGATACTGATTACAGTCGAATGACCAAAGTGCCATCTAGTGGCCTCATGGGTGGAATGTTATTAATATTTTTCATAATTTCATGAATCAACATTGTTAAAAAAAATGCTGAAAATCCTGTTTTATATGTCAAACGGTTTTGTTATAGTTCTGCCTTCTGTGATGTATATAATGTGTAACATTGGGATGGAAACTCAAAATGATCTGAAATGGTACAGGTATCTTCTTTTTTGTAAGCCTATAACCATGTGTGTTTCAAAGTAGTTTTGTTTTAGATTACCAAGAAACACTGTGTGACCCTGATTTAGCCCACTGGAGTAATTAAATAAATGTTTTAAAAAAGGAGGGAACTCAAGATTTTGAGATGCACTGACTTTGTGGCAAGATGAGCATTTTAACTTCTGATGGTGTTTTGTCTTGCTCACCCTGAAGGAAACTGGAATCACTCCTAGCCAAGTCTTGAAGTGTACTGTATTTCCCCCAAAGCTCTTCTAGTCTTATGGCACAATGGTATTCCTTACTTTTACCCTCTTCAATTCACCTGGAATTCATACAAGTTTAAAAAAGAAACAAGTACATTTATTAATGACTTTAGACAGGAGCTTGAATTAAATATGTCTCTGTCTTTCATAGAACGTTATTGATCCAGATGAGCAGAGAAGTCCTCTCATTCTCATCAGTATGGGTGACTGAGGCACTGGCACAGAGTCAGTGGTGGTGTCCCAAATGGCACCCTATGTAGTGCACTATATTGAACCAGGGTGCATAGGAGTCTGGTCAAAAGTAGGGTGTCATTTGGGACGTCCACAGTCTACAGGCCTCAGTCAAGATGCTGCATTCTGTGGTGCAGGACTTGGATGGAGTTCTGATTTTGTCTTGTAAATGCATTATTGAAATAGACTTCCGCTGCTATCGACTAAGTGGGCGTTGTTAAGTTATGTTGTTTACTGCCTGGCGTGTTGCCTGGTAATGTTGGGGTTTGTTAAAATTTTACTGCAGTGGGCTAAATCAGGTTCACACAGAGTGATTCTTGGTAAGTCTTAAACACATCTACTTTGAAACAAAAGTATACACTTCACACACATGGTTATGAGCTTTAAAAAACAAGTCACCTATTGTCACGCCCTGACCTTAGAGAGTGTTTTTTGTTCTCTATTTGATTAGGTCAGGGTGTGACTTGGGTGGGCAAATCTATGTGTTCTATTTCTTTGTTGGCCGGGTATGGTTCCCAATCAGAGGCAGCCGTCTATCGTTGTCTCTGATTGGGGCTCATACTTAGGCAGCCTGTTTTCCACCTGAGTTTGTGGGATCTTGTTTTTGCTTAGTTACTGTGTAGCCTGCAGAATGTTTCGTTCGTTTATCTTTTTTTTTTGTTGGTGTTCATCAAAATAAAGTAAGATGTACGCTTACCACGCTGCGCCTTGGTCTCCTTCTTCCAACGACGGACGTAACAGAAGATCCCACCACAAACGGACCAAGCAGCGTGGCCAGGAGGAGCAGACATCCTGGACATGGGAGGAGATCCTGGACGGGAAGGGATCCTGGACATGGGAGGAGATCCTGGCTGAAAAGGATCGCCTTCCATGGGAGCAGATGGAGAAAGAAAGGGAGGAAAAACGACGACACCGGGGTTCGCAAGCACGAGAGGAAGCCACAAAAATGTTTTTGGGGGGCGCACACAGGGTGGTTGGCGGAGCCAGGTTTCAGACAAGAGCCAACTCCCCGCACTCACTTTAAGGAGCGGGTGACCGTTCAGGCACCATGTTTTGCGGAGATACGCAATGTGTCTCCAGCCTGGTACGTCCTGTGCCTGCCTCCAGCCTGGTACGTCCTGTGCCTGCTCCACGCACGAAGCCTCCAGTGATGATCCATGGCACGAAGCCTCCAGTGGTGATCAATGGCCCGAAGCCTCCAGTGGTGATCCATGGCCCGAAGCCTCCAGTGATGATTCATGTCCCGAAGCCTCCAGTGATGATTCATGTCCCGAAGCCTCCAGTGATGATTCATGGCCCGGAGCCTGCAGTGATGATCCATGGCACGAAGCCTGCAGCGACGATCCGCTGTCCGGAGTCTCCAGCGACGGTCTGCGGTCCGGAGTCTCCAGCGACTGTCTGCGGTCCGGAGTCTCCAGCGACGGTCTGCGGTCCGGAGTCTCCAGCGACGGTCTGCGTTCCGGAGTCTCCAGCGACGGTCTGCGGTCCGGAGTCTCCAGCGACGGTCTGCGGTCCGGAGTCTCCAGCGACTGTCTGTGGTCCGGAGTCTCCAGCGACGGTCTACGGTCCGGAGTCTCCAGTGGGGGTTCCGCGGTCCGGAGCCGCCTGCGAGGGTTCCCAGTCCGGAGCCTCCAGTGACAGTTCCCAGTCCGGAGCCTCCAGCCACGGTCCCCAGTTCGGAGCCTCCAGCGACGGTCCCCAGTCCCGAGCCTGCAGCGACGGTCCCCAGTCCGGAGCCTCCAGCGACGGTCCCCAGTCCGGAGCCTCCAGCGACGGTCCCCAGTCTGGAGCCTGCAGCGACGGTCCCCAGTCTGCAGCCTGCAGCGACGGCTCCCAGTCAGGAGCCTCCAGCGACGGCTCCCAGTCAGGAGCCTCCAGCAATGGCTCCCAGTCAGGAGCCTCCAGCGACGATCAGTGGTTCGGTTCCTCCAGCAGTGATCTACGGTCCGGAGTCTGCGACGACGATCTACGGTCCGGAGTCCACGACAACGATCTACGGTCCGGAGTACCAGGCGACGATCCCCGCACCAGAGACGGGGAGCCTCAAGCGGAGCGGGGTCTGCGTCCCGCACCGGAGCCTCCACCGAGATGAGATTCCCACCCGGACCCTACCCTATAGGTTCAGGTTTGCGGCCGTAGTCCGCACCTTTTGGGGGGGGGGGGGGTACTGTCACGCCCTGACCTTAGAGAGCCTTTTTTATTCTCTATTTGGTTAGGTCAGGGTGTGACTTGGGTGGGAAAATCTATGTGTTCTATTTCTTTGTTGGCCCGGGTATGGTTCCCAATCAGAGGCAGCTGTCTATCGTTGTAGGCAGCCTGTTTTTGTGGGATCTTGTTTTTGCTTAGTTACTGTGTAGCCTGCAGAACGTTACGTTCGTTTATCTTTTTTTTTTTTTTGGTGTTCATCAAAATAAAGTAAGATGTACGCTTACCACGCTGCGCCTTGGTCTCCTTCTTCCAACGACGGATGTAACACCTGTACCATGTCAAATATAGAGTTGAAATGTATTACATTTTGTGTTTGCATCCCAATATTACACTTTATATACATTACAGAAGATTGAAATATAACAGTTTGACATAGAAACACTGGATTTCGTGTCAGGTTTTTAAAAATAATCTTTAATACTGATTAAATTAGGAAAAATATGAATAACATTTCATCCATGAGGCCAAAGAGGGTGCTGTTGGTCATTGACTGCAGGAAAGGGCTAGGCAGCTTTGTTTTTGGAGCCTGCATTCAGATAGAAAAGCCTATTGTAGATGTCAAGTTCGCTTTTCTTTCTTCTCATGCCTATGCCATACAGTTTGATCATAATTATGTCCCTAATGTCAAATTACAAGCAGACCCTTGAAATTTAACAGAGATTATTTAAACAAAGATGATCTAAAATTATCGAAGCATTTTCTTCATTATTATACAATACTCGTCTTTTGATCATATTTGCACATTTAGTTGTTGAGTCTCACTTTAAACGAAGTACGACTTTAAGACTTTTAATAGTATGCATAAAGGCTTTGTAAGCACTGCAAAAATGCTTAACAGATAATCTATAAGCGTATATCATGCTCTATAAAGGGTGACATAACCATTCCCACTGTGGTGTCAATTGCCAAATGTGACACAACGCACTATGTATGTTTATCCACCATTTATAGAGTATGACATACACTTATAGATTCTTTGTGAAGCATTTATGTTGTGATTATGAAGTATGCTATGTAAAGCCTTTATAAATTGTACTTTGTTTAAAGTTGGACTGTCATATGTGCATTTGTTACTGTACATAAACATGTTATTACCAAAAGGACTTCTTAAAACTGCATGTGGGTTAATCCCCAATCATTCCCAGTCAAAACAATCTCTCCTAGATGCAATACCAAATAAATCCTGAAACTGAAATTCCACCTAGAGTGAACATTACATCACAGGAGAGAGAGAGGGTTCCAAGTGGGATCATTTCACCCCATGATAATCCTGAGACTGGGATTGCTGTTCCCCTATTTATATGTATTTCTAACTGCTGGCTCAGGCTTAATAGTACCTAGAAAAGCAGTAAAATGTGATTTAGACAGCCACAGCTCTGCTTATCAGTCCCTCTAGCTACAGGCCTACTCTACACCACCAGGCCTGAGTTCAAATAGTATTTGTCTTTCAAATACTTTCGCTGTGCTTAGTTGACTATGCCTGGTGCAGTAGAACTAATGGAATCGTACAGTGAAGGCAAACAGACTCAAGCAAATGCTCACAAATACTATTTGAACCAGTCCTGACGCCACAGAGCTGAATCTACACAACGCATGTCACTTTGATTCGAAGGCGCCCTGCAACAACATGGTTAATCCATAATGTAGAGGGATAGTGAGATAAATCCTCCAAGGCTTTGGTGCTTTCTCAGATTAGGATAATTTGCGGTCATGATGTCACTGGATACATCCCAAATGTCATGCTATTCCCTATTTAGTGACCTACTTTTGATCAGGGCTCTATGGGGCTATGGTCAAAAGCAGTGCACTTCATAGGGAATAGGGTGCCATTTAGGATGCAGACACCGACTGCTTTAGCTTGTCCCTTTGATTGCTGCTCTTTCAGCAATGTTTAAAAAATCTCTGATGCCAAATTTCAGAATTTAAACATTTGCATCATTGTCACTGACAGCTTGAAATGGTGCTGTTTTTTACTACTACGACGTGGACAGACCGGTAGGATTGGCGAGCGTCTGCCAGCGAGACTACTTACCACCTCTGAACCGAGTGGCGGACGTAATTTGAAAACTAAGTGCAAAGCGATTCTACATGTAGAAATGGGCGAAAATGATGGTCATTATGGTCAGTCGCCAACGGTGGGTGGTCCCTATATCCCACCGCTCTGACAGCAAGTGAACGGTGGAGGAGCAGCCCTGTACTGTGCAGACCGACAATTGGTCTGGTGAGTTTTCTCCTTTACTTTTACTAACTACTCACCATGACAACTGATAAACCCAAGATGCATCTCTCTAATACTTGTTTAAGCTGCATGCATCTGAGCTGCTGTGCCCTAACCCATTCCTGGAGTCAGTGCTGTACAGCTGTTAAGATACGCTATACTCCATAGCAGTTTGGAAGAACAAAACAAACATCTCTGGTTGACTGCCAACTTCAGGCAGGCATTGCATGAAACCTTACACCTCCATATTTAGCCAGCAGCACCAGAAGTGGACCTTTAACCACACCAGTCCCAGGTGACCTGTAGAGTGTCGGATAAGAAGCACAGACATATTTTCATATGGTATTTACTTCCATGGTAAAATTGCAGTTACACACTAATAGCCTATGAATTGTTTGTTTGTTTGGGTCGTTAATCAGTTACTAGTTGTTTTGAATTATACAAAGTCATTACCAGACAATACACATTAATACCATGTCACGTCCTATTAAGTATCAGGAACATACCAGAGCATACATTACTGGTTATATAGTAGAATGTTCTGCCTTACTGGAACATAAGCACAGTTCTGTTGCTTACAAACCTTGATAGATAAACACCTTTCTCTGTAGCTTAGTAAATATGAACCTAGTCGCTGTCAGACAGACATTCGAGCCACAGAGTGCCTGCCTGCAGAGCGGACTGACAGGCTGCTTCCGTCAGCAGTGAGGCAGTGATGACGGAGCTGTCTCTGACTGTTCGTTTAGGGTTCAGGCGGCTCTACTGTTGCTGTGCCGACCCACGACAATAAATAATACAAATATGTGCCAGGAGTGAATATTTCATGGAGCATTTCACCTCTACCTCAGACTGCTACGATTGCAGGCATCACAGCACACATCTTTTTGGGGCTGTTATGCACAAACACACACAGACGCACACACAGACACGTGCGCACATGCGCACACACACACCACGATAGCAACAGATATGTTGCTGCTAGTAGTGATTTTTCATTTCGTTGTGGTGCAGGCAGGAAGCAAAAATATAATCGTTTAGCTCACTTTGCAACCGTTGCATGCTCCCTCTCTCCTCACCCAGTGATGATGTCACTGGGATAGCTCAGGACTCTGCAGCAGTGCCTGTAGGATCCACAGTCAGCACAGGAGCAATGAACATTCCCGCTGTAGTCACTCTCAGTATAGAGTATATTCTCTCAGTGTACATTTTCATCCTATATGGAGCAGTATTAGGATGCCCCAATCTGTCCAGAGAAATTAAGAGATACAGATGGATTTATCATGAATAACTTTAAATTAACAACTTCCCTCAAGAAAGATTAGACAGAGAATAATGTAAACAAGATAAGTAAAATGTAATATCTTGGCATAGTATAATTAAGCAATAAGGCACGGGGGGGGTGTGGTATATGTCCAATATACCACGGCTAAGGACTGTTCTTATGCACAACGCAATGTTGAGTGCTAGGGCACAGCCCTTAGCCGTGTTATATTGGCCATATATCACAAACCCCCGTGGTGCCTTATTGCTATTATAAACTGGTTAACAACGTAATTAGAGCAGTAAAAATACATGTTTTGTCATACCCATGGTATACGGTCTGATATACCACGGCTTTCAGCCATTCAGGGTGAACCACACAGTTTATAATAGTACTGTATCTTACTCCTACTCCTTTCCTTCTACCTAGTCTTTTCTGGACAATAATTCTTCCCATAGTGCTTTGTGGTTTGCTACCTCTTTGGGATTCATTACTTACCTAGCTACAGTCTGCAACTCTTGATCTGACATTTCTAATGCCTCTAAGCTTGTAATCTACCTGAGTGGCAGATCTTGTAACACAATCAAGTTCAACAGGGTTTAGTGAGTGACTGAGTGTGTCGGGAAATACAGAGGGAAAGAGAAAATAGAAAGACAAAACAATCCCAATAGTTTGAGGTGCATGGAAGTGTCCACTGAGTCCCTCAGACGAGTCTTTAGCCTAGGAGCTGTAACGTTTAGGTGGTGCATCATATTGTTAGGAATTTCATATTGTTTCCCAGGTATTTATTCCCAGGTAATGCCAAAGGGGCAGTGTTATATTTGTACCCATGTCACCCTAGAGATCTTTACCCTCCTTCTCCCAGCTCCAGTCTCCTTCCTGTTAGTTCCTAGCTGGTATCTGAACCTCTGAGCACAGAATCCATTCTTTGTTCCCCTCGCTCTCTCGCTCTCTCTCACCCCTTTCTCTCTTCCCCTTCTCTCTCTCTTTCTCTCTTTCTTTCTTTCTCTCTCCTCTCTCCCTTCAGTACTACGGCTCTCTCTGTAGATTGATGAGACAGCAGCCCAGAGAGAACCTGACACCACTGTACAGTATAGCCTACAGTATATACATGACAGAGCAGTGAAGGCTCTGGACTGTACAGTATATACATGACAGAGCAGTGAAGGCTCTGTACTGTACAGTATATACATGACACAGGAGTGAAGGCTCTGTACTGTACAGTATATACATGACACAGCAGTGAAGGCTCTGTACTGTACAGTATATACATGACAGAGCAGTGAAGGCTCTGTACTGTACAGTATATACAGTTATTGGCCAGTTTATTAGGTACACCACCCCGTTCACGAAAATGGATCGTTCCTACAGAGAGTGAGTCACATGGCCTTGGCTTGCTATATAAAGCAGGCAGGTAGGCATTGAGTCATTCAATTACTGTTTGATTGAAAGTTAGAATGGGCAAAACGAGTGACCTAAGTGACTGTTTGTGTGGTATGATCGTTGATGCCAGGCGGGCCGGATCCAGTATCTCAGAAATGGCCGCCCTCCTGGGGCTTTTCACTCACAACAGTGTCTAGGGTTTGCCAATAATGGTGCGACAAACAAAAAACATCCAGTCAGCGGCCGACATGTGGGAGAAAACAGCTAATTTACGAGAGAGGTCGAAGGAGACTGGCAAGAATGGTGCAAGCTAACAGGCGGTACACAAACAGACAAATAACGGCGCAGTACAACAGTGGTGTGCAGAACGGCGTCTCAAAACGCACAACTCGTCAATCCTGGTCATGGATGGTTATTGTAGCAGACGACCACACTGGGTTCCACTCCTAATAGGCAAAAACAAGAAGAAGCGGCTCCAGTGGGCACGCCATCACCAACACTGGACAATTGAAGAGTGGAAAAACATTGCCTGGTCCGACGAATCCCGGTTCCTGTTGTGTCATGCTGATGGCAGTAAGGATTTGGACCCATCCTGCCTGGTGTCAACAGTACAGGCTGGTGGCGATGGTGTACTGGTGTGGGAAATGTTTTCCTGGCACACGTTAGGTCCCTTGATACCAATTGAGCATCGATTGAACGCCACACCATATCTGAACATTGTTGCTGGCCAAACCCAGTAGGGCATCTTTGGGATGAGATGGAAAAGGCTGTTTCCCGACACACTCAGTCACTTACTAAACACAGATGTATAAATGCATGCATGAATGTACCGCCTTCTAATCTGCAGCCACTGCGTGATGCCATCGTGTCAGCATGGACCAACATCCCTGTGGAATTTATTCCCTGTGGAATAAACTGTCACTGAGTGTACATGACACAGCAGAACATGCACTATATCACTGTATGACTAAAGCACCGGCAGTAATGTAGCTGGTTTGCAGAAGAGGAAGCTGATTGTGTGTACATACTGTGCTGTATCTCTGTATAGATGTGTGTATATATCTAGTACGTCTCTGCAGGCCATTCCCTATGGGGTTCGCTTTTGCGACGAGCACATCCAGCGTGGACTGTCTCTGTGCTGTGTGCTGCTATGGGTGCAGTAGTGCCTGTCTCTCCTCTCCTCAGACCACTGTGGAGCAGTGACCCAGAAGACCTGGCCTCCCTCTACGATTGCTGTGTCTCAGGCCTGGCCAGGACCAAACAGATGGTCTGTGTTTGTCCCTGTACTGTTCCTAGCCATCCTCATCACTGACACTTGCCCATTGTACTAATCCATCACTAACACTGTGTGCCATAGAGGCCTAATGAGCTGGCTCAGAGTAGAGTACACACACTCAATCACAGATTCACGCACACACACACACAGATGCATAAATGCATGCACACGCAAGCGCACATGCACGCAAGCACACACACACACCACACACACATACACACCACACACAGGTGGTCGAGTCGTGCCAAGCCAAAAAGTTCACACGTGAACCAAAGCAAACTGAACTGAGCAGTAGTAATGAATCTGGCTGAGGAGTGCATGCTGAGTTGAGCAGAGGTCTATCAGTGTAATCAAAACAGTTTAATGATCCAATATCCCAGCTTTTATGCACTGCCTCGTGTGTATCCTGCTCCCTGCACATTACATTTACCCGTTTAAATGTTATTGCTGAAAAGTAATTCTCAACCTTTGTCATACTGGGAATCAAGCAGGAGATTATGAAGTCTGTTTCGTCTCCTGGATTACAGAACCAATGCATGTCTGTCTGCGAAACTGGGAAACTGAGAAATTAATGTGGCCGAATGTTGTTATGAATTTCTTCTAGATGTCTCTCTCTCTCTCTCTGTCTCTCTCCCTCCTTCAGACATTATCACTTTCATCTGTCCCTTCTCGTCTTCATTTGGCAATGAGCAATAGCTAGGCAGCTCTTCATTGATTTGTCTGGACAGTTTAGATCATCTACCTAGACAGATGTAGGATCTTCATTTGAGCCAGTTTGCTACAGCCGGAAAATAATCCTGCAGCAACAGGAAATGTGAATTATTATGTGGATTAGAATTATTGGAGATTTTTTGTAGGGGTTGATACATTTTTCGTTAAGTCTGACATTTTAAGTGGAAATTACAAACTTTAGATTCCATTTTTAACCTTGAATACACTACAAGTTCGCATTTTCTGCTGTTTCTAAGTCAGTTATTTTGTCAGAATTTCCCATATTCCAAAGAGATGACTGCCTGAGTCATAGTTTTTTGTATGAAGGAAGAGCAACCACTGACTGTAAACCTACACCATGTGATCATGGCATTGAAGAGGCAGATCAAACCAGACAGAATTCCACAAGTGTTAATCCACCGTGTGTAGCAGTGCACCTCTAGAGAATACATCAGTACAGCCTCTTAAAATGGGTTTATAGCGGAAGGAGACGATGCTTTAGTTGTGCAGGCTAGCTGCTTGTCTATGCATTGGGGAACCTAAACAAGTTTCCTGAATAGAGGCACCATATCCCCTATATAGTGTATACTGTAACGACCCGGTATTGTGTTCTGTGTTTGTGGGTGTGTTATGGTTCTCATGGCTACTAGCAGGGGTTAAATATGTCAGGACAGATGGAAAGGTTGGGGGGGTATGATGGGTAATACCGCGGGATTTGGAAATGCATAAATAGGGATTACTGTCTCATTGTTCTCTCTCTTCTGTTCGTGCCTTGATCTGTTCCTATGAGAGTGACTCTTGACCCGACAGGGTAACATTGTGTACGTTCGGCATTTAGCGGCGTGGGTTGTGGCCGGAACAATAGCCCAGTTTATGAATAAACCTGTGTTCTGACCTGCACACCTAGAGTCCGTCTCTTTTCCCTTTATGACCCAGCCGGGTCATTACAATACCTTTTGACCAGAACCCTATGGTAGTGCACTATAAAGGGAATAGGGTGCCATTTGGGGTGCAGACCAGAGCCTGTGAGCGAAGTTGGGAGGTTGGAAATCCCCCTCATTGCTCATGGAGCGTCCAGGGCTCATCTTCCTTTCCAACAGCTCCGCTAAAAACGCTCTGCACTCAAAGGAAAAAAACTGCAGCTCCAAATTCGCTCCATTCATTAAAATCGCAATTTAACCAACACCAATCTATTTTTGTGACTATCTGGACCTACCAATTGGTTTTGAAATATTGAAACCAAACCATATGGATTTAAATGAAAAGTATGAAAAGGTGAATGTAAGAAGCGCTCATAATTTCAAAAAGGCTACATGTCATATTAAATAGCATTTAAACACTCTAAATAGGTCAGGAGCCAGACATGGAGCCTAAGAGGTAATGGAAATGAATTATTTAGGCTATAGTATTTCAATTATTTTAAGGCTATAGCCTACAAAGAAATACATTGTGAAACATTTGCGAGTGCGACACAATAGGCTGGTAGGGACATAAAGAGCTCAGCATTTAAACATGTTGTGGTATTAAATCAGCGTAGTCTATAAATTGTGCATATAGACTATGACTTACTTAGAGTGATATACAAATTAAATGAAATATGACTTATTAGTGCTTTTTGAATACATTTTTTAAATTCATTTTTCAGAAACACGAGTTTGGCCAGTCTGTGCCTTCAGGCTCACGCGATGGTGCCTGGGGAGCAGGCCAGCATCGCAGAATATCCTCTCCACACTTGCAGAGTCACTGGAGATGCTAAACACCCTTTTGGCCACTGATGCCAGGCTGGGCAGAGATGCAGAGTTGTTTTTTAAAAATTATTCTATAGGTAGGCGTAAAGGTTTTTAGGCAAAATAACCCAATCAAAACGGAAAGCTCCTTGAACGTGGGAATATGCCAGGTCTATTGGGCAAAATTCAATTATGGCCTATTCTATAGATTATAGAACAAAAATGAATGAAACGTTTAAGAGATCAGATTTTTTGTTTATAAATACTTTGCCACAATGACACATGTAGATATCTATCCACCTCGTTGCTTTCTTTTAGCATGTGCAATGTAGTAAGTAAAGTACACCGTCATGCTTTTCAGATTCCACAATGGTTCTTTAGTTATGGACACTACTATGGACACTCTCTTGCTCTTGGTCCTCATCTTTGTAAGTCACCTTGATTCAGTTTCTTTATGAAAATATTTAGCGAACTCCATGACAGTAGCTAAATCAAGGAGCTATAGCAGCACACAAGTAGACTACAAATGCATGCTGGGCCGGGCATGCCCTGAGGTCGAAGTGAGCGCTACTGGAGAAAAATTGGAGCATTTGGGAATCTCGCTCCATGCTCCAGTCAAATTGGGCACGCTCCGCTCCTCGCACCAGCTCCGCTCCTCGCACCAGCTCCGCTCCCCGCACCAGCTCCGCTCCTCGCACCAGCTCCGCTCCTCGCACCAGCTCCGCTCCCCGCACCAGCTCCGCTCCTCTCACCAGCTCCGCTCCTCGCACCAGCTCCGCTCCTCGCACCAGCTCCGCACCAGCTCCGCTCCTCGCACCAGCTCCGCTCCCCGCACCAGCTCCGCTCCTCGCACCAGCTCCGCTCCTCGCACCAGCTCCGCACCAGCTCCGCTCCTCGCACCAGCTCCGCTCCACGCACCAGCTCCGCTCCTCGCACCAGCTCCGCTCCTCGCACCAGCTCCGCTCCACGCACCAGCTCCGCTCCACGCACCAGCTCCGCTCCTCGCACCAGCTCCGCTCCTCGCACCAGCTCCGCACCAGCTCCGCTCCTCGCACCAGATCCGCACCAGCTCCGCTCCTCGCACCAGCTCCGCTCCTCGCACCAATTCCGCTCATCGCACCAGCTCCGCTTCTCGCACCAGCTCCGCTCCTCGCACCAGCTCCGCTCCTCGCACCAGCTCCGCTCCTCGCACCAGCTCCGCTCCCCGCACCAGCTCCGCTCCTTGCACCTGCTCCGCTCCTTGCACCAGCTCCGCACCAGCTCCGCTCCTCGCACCAGCTCCGCACCAGCTCCGCTCCTCGCACCAGCTCCGCTCCTCGCACCAGCTCCGCACCAGCTCCGCTCCTCGCACCAGCTCCGCTCCACGCACCAGCTCCGCTCCTCGCACCAGCTCCGCTCCTCGCACCAGCTCCGCTCCTCGCACCAGCTCCGCTCCTCGCACCAGCTCCGCACAAGCTCCGCTCCTCGCACCAGCTCCGCTCCTCGCACCAGCTCCGCTCCTCGCACCAGCTCCGCTCCTCGCACCAGCTCCGCTCCTCGCACCAGCTCCGCTCCACCCACCAGCTCCGCTCCACCCACCAGCTCCGCTCCTCGCACCAGCTCCGCTCCTCGCACCAGCTCCGCACAAGCTCCGCTCCTCGTACCAGCTCCGCTCCTCGCACCAGCTCCGCTCCTCGCACCAGCTCCGCTCCTCGCACCAGCTCCGCTCCACCCACCAGCTCCGCTCCACCCACCAGCTCCGCTCCTCGCACCAGCTCCGCTCCTCGCACCAGCTCCGCTCCTCGCACCAGCTCCGCTCCACGCACCAGCTCCGCTCCTCGCACCAGCTCCGCTCCACTCACCAGCTCCGCTCCTCGCACCAGCTCCGCTCCTCGCACCAGCTCCGCTCCTCGCACCAGCTCCGCTCCTCGCACCAGCTCCGCTCCTCGCACCAGCTCCGCTCCTCGCACCAGCTCCGCTCCACGCACCAGCTCCGCTCCTCGCACCAGCTCCGCTCCTCGCACCAGCTCCGCTCCTCGCACCAGCTCCGCTCCTCGCACCAGCTCCGCTCCTCGCACCAGCTCCGCTCCTCGCACCAGCTCCGCTCCTCGCACCAGCTCCGCTCCTCGCACCAGCTCCGCTCCACGTGTAACAGTAGTAACTTTACGTCGTCCCCTCGCCCCGACACGGGCGCGAACCAGGGACCCTCTGCACACATCAACAGTCACCCATGAAGCGTCGTTACCCATCGCTCCACAAAAGCCGCGGCCCTTGCAAAGCAAGGGGCAACCCTACTTAAAGTCTCAGAGCAAGTGACGTAACTGATTGAAATGCTACTAGCGCGTACCCGCTAACTAGCTAGCCATTTCACATCCGTTACACACGCACCAGCTCCGCTCCTCGCACCAGCTCCGCTTCTCGCACCAGCTCCGCTACTCGCACCAGCTCCGCTCCTCGCACCAGCTCCGCTCCTCGCACCAGCTCCGCTCCTCGCACCAGCTCCGCTCCTCGCACCAGCTCCGCTCCTCGCACCAGCTCCGCTCCACGCTCCAGCTCCGCTCCACGCACCAGCTCCTCTCCAGCTCCGCTCCAAGCACCAGCTCCGCTCCTCGCACCAGCTCCGCTCCTCGCACCAGCTCCGCTCCTCGCACCAGCTCCGCTCCTCGCACCAGCTCCGCTCCTCGCACCAGCTCCGCTCCTCGCACCAGCTCCGCTCCTCGCACCAGCTCCGCTCCTCGCACCAGCTCCGCTCCTCGCACCAGCTCCGCTCCAGCTCCGCTCCACGCACCAGCTCCGCTCCTCGCACCAGCTCCGCTCCACGCACCAGCTCCGCTCCTCGCACCAGCTCCGCTCCACGCACCAGCTCCGCTCCACGCACCAGCTCCGCTCCACGCACCAGCTCCGCTCCTCGCACCAGCTCCGCTCCTCGCACCAGCTCCGCTCCTCGCACCAGCTCCGCTCCACGCACCAGCTCCGCTCATCGCACCAGCTCCGCTCCACGCACCAGCTCCGCTCCACGCACCAGCTCCGCTCCACGCACCAGCTCCGCTCCACGCACCAGCTCCGCTCCACGCACCAGCTCCGCTCCACGCACCAGCTCCGCTCCTCGCACCAGCTCCGCTCCACGCACCAGCTCCGCTCCTCGCACCAGCTCCGCTCCTCGCACCAGCTCCGCTCCTCGCACCAGCTCCACTCCTTGCACCAGCTCCGCTCCTCTCACCAGCTCCGCTCCTCGCACCAGCTCCGCTCCTCGCACCAGCTCCGCTCCAGCTCCGCTCCTCGCACCAGCTCCGCTCCTCGCACCAGCTCCGCACCAGCTCCGCACCAGCTCCGCTCCTCGCACCAGCTCCGCTCCACGCACCAGCTCCGCTCCTCGCACCAGCTCCGCTCCTCGCACCAGCTCCGCTCCTCGCACAAGCTCCGCTCCTCGCACCAGCTCCGCTCCTCGCACCAGCTCCGCTCCTCGCACCAGCTCCGCTCCTCGCACCAGCTCCGCTCCACGCACCAGCTCCGCTCCTCGCACCAGCTCCGCTCCTCGCACCAGCTCCGCTCCACGCTCCAGCTCCGCTCCACGCACCAGCTCCGCTCCAGCTCCGCTCCACGCACCAGCTCCGCTCCTCGCACCAGCTCCGCTCCACGCACCAGCTCCGCTCCACGCACCAGCTCCGCTCCTCGCACCAGCTCCGCTCCACGCACCAGCTCCGCTCCTCGCACCAGCTCCGCTCCACGCACCAGCTCCGCTCCTCGCACCAGCTCCGCTCCTCGCACCAGCTCCGCTCCTCGCACCAGCTCCGCTCCACGCACCAGCTCCGCTCCTCGCACCAGCTCCGCTCCACGCACCAGCTCCGCTCCTCGCACCAGCTCCGCTCCTCGCACCAGCTCCGCTCCACGCACCAGCTCCGCTCCACGCACCAGCTCCGCTCCTCGCACCAGCTCCGAACCAGCTCCGCTCCTCGCACCAGCTCCGCTCCCCGCACCAGCTCCGCTCCTCGCACCAGCTCCGCTCCACTCACTACTCTGGCTCAGACATGGAGTATGCTATCATTCCTTTCTTCTTTCATGATGAACTTGAAAGGAGTGACAACGCTTATTTAAGAGTGCTGCAGTTCTCCTGCTGTAGAGGACATCATCTTTGAAATGGGAGCGAGGGAGGTAGCGGGATTCTGTTCAGACAGATGATTGTGTCAAAAGCAGTGAACTTGAACATTGTTTTGTTGCAGTTTGCTGAGGACTTTTTGTTTAATTCATGGAATCCCATTACGTCTTCTCTTCCTTTTGATATTCAATCTGCATATTAATTATGTTTTTACTGAGGTGCTCATACTTGTTATGGTGCGTATTTGTGCGTACTTGTGTGTGTGAAGCACCGTACCTGTATATATATATTGTCACGCCCTGACTATAGAGAGCCTTTTATTCTCTATGTTGGTTAGGTCGGGGTGTGACTAGGTTGGGTTATCTAGGTTGTTGTATGTCTATGTTGGCCTGGTATGGTTCCCAATCAGAGGCAGCTGTATATCGTTGTCTCTGATTGGGGATCATATTTAGGCAGCCATTTCCCCACTGTGTTTTGTGGGATCTTGTTTGGAGTTAGTGCATGTTGCACCGCTTATGTTACGGTTCGTTGTTTGTTTCTTTTTTTTTTGTTGTAAGTTTCACGAAATAAAGATGTGGAACTCAGAGCACGCTGCGCCTTGGTCCGTTTATTCATTAGACGATCTTGACATATGTGGTGTGTGTGTGTGGTCATTTGTGTATCTGTGTGTTTCTCTGGATGTTTGTGTGTGTGTGTCCAAGGGTGTTTGCGTGTGTTCAGTCACTGAAGGATAATAAATATATAATAATAGATGCCATTTAGAAAACACTTTTATCCAAAGTGACTTAGTCATTCGTGCATACATTTTAAATATGGGTGGTCCCGGGAATCAAACCCACTACCCTGGCGTTACAAGCATCATGCTCCACCAACTGAGCTACAAAGGAATGATGTGTTTTGTCCTGTAAAGGAAAGAGAGAGAGGATCAGTATGATTGCTGAGCTGCCCTATAGAGGTGCACGCTCTGCACATTAGCTCTGCACATTAGCTCTTCAAATTACTGACAACACTATCATCTCATCCTCTCAGTGGGCTTGGTGCTATAGGAAGTTGAACACAGCATAAGGAGGGGGAGAGAGAGGACAAATACAGATTGAGGGATGGAGAGGAGACTATAATAGAGAGAGAGGGGATAGAATGAGAGAGAGGGAAAGATGAAATTTTATACCAAGATGGCCTGTACATGTTAGCTGTACTAAATGCCAATGTTGACTGGCACTGCCCCCTTCCTCTTGGCATCCCTGTATAGGATGCATGTCTGTGTCCTGCAGTCACTGTGGAAGGCTGGCCAGGTTAGTCTGGTGTGAATCCCAAATAGCACTCTATTCCCTATGGGCCCAGGTCAAAACATAGGGAATAGAGAGGTATTTGGGATGCAGCCCAGGACTCTGGAGGATACCCAACAACCCAATATCCCACGGGTCTCTCCTCTGACTGTCCTCTCCATAGCCTATCAGGGCTTACGGCCTAAGCCACTGGTGGAGGAGGTGAAAAACACACAGGCTGCATGTAGACTAAGGCATGGGGGATAGTGCGGCGTGATAGAGGCCAGGGGTACTCAAGTACTATTTGAGAAGGTCCGGTCACACACATTTCCTAGGTGGCAAAGGTCCAGATGGATAATGTCATTTATCAGCGTAGTAACAAACCCCCACCTCACAACCCATGCGACCTGAAACTGTTCACACCCCTCTTGTTGGGGGATAGACAATTTGCTGTTTTAAAGCAAATTTCCTGCAATTCTATGCATTCTTCCATGTCTTGTGTGTTTATGGTACCAAGGGTCGAAGCCTGACCGAGTAAAAAATTTGTATAAATATTAGATATATTTTTGGGGGAGGTGGGCCTATGGTCCTTATTGACCCCGTTCTGGGTCCGGATCCGGTCCACAATCCGCCAGTTGAGTATGTGGGATATAGGCTAATGTACTGAGGGTGTTTCCACACAATCCCGCTAATTACATGTGTTACAGCCTCTGCTATTGATGATGGGAGATAGTGTTAGTATAAGCACGGACGTGTGATATAGTTATGTTAATGTTATGGGAAATAAGGGAACAACATTCTCATTTTCCTCACCAATTAATGTTGTGTGCGTAAGCGCGTATCTGTGTGTGTGTTTGTGTTGATATTGTTGTTGTCCTCTCTTGTCTGTAGTCTCTTGGGGATCTTGTGCCTGCCTGACTGGCTGCCTGGCTGACTCCCTGGCTGCACTGTAATGGGGACTAAGGCTGTGCTGAGATTCAGACACTCTGCTAGAGCCAACATCTGCTCAGCAGCCAATAGCATAGCCTCCCTGCCTGACAAATACCCTCAGCAATATATACAGTTCAATTAGTATTTGGTAGCATTGCCTTTAAATTCTTTAACTTGGGTCAAACATTTCGGGTAGCCTTCCACAAGCTTCCCACAATAAGTTGGGTGAATTTTGTCCCATTCATCCTGACAAAGCTGGTGTAACTGATTCAGGTTTGTAGGCCTCCTTGCTTGCACACACGTTTTCAGTTCTGCCCACAAATTTACTATAGGATTGAGGTCAGGGCTTTGTGATGGCCACTCCAATACCTTGGCTTTGTTGTCCTTAAGCCATTTTGCCACAACTTTGGAAGTATGCTTGGGGTCATTGTCCATTTGGAAGACCCATTTGCAACCAAGCTTTAACTTCCTGACTGATGTCTTGAGATGTTGCTTCAATATATCCACATAATTTTCCGTCCTCATGATGCCATCTATTTTGTGAAGTGCACCAGTCCCTCCTGCAGCAAAGCACCCCCACAACATGATGCTGCCACCCCCGTGCTTCACGATTGGGATGGTGTTCTTCGGCTTGCAAGCATTCCCCTTTTTCCTCCTAACATAACAATGGTTATGGCCAAACAGTTCTATTTTTGTTTCATCAGACCAGAGGACATTTCTTCAAAAAGTACGATCTTTGTCCCCATGTGCAGTTGCAAACTGTAGTCTGGCTTTTTTATGGCGGTTTTGGAGCAGTGGCTTCTTCCTTGCTGAGCGGCCTTTCAGGTTATGTCGATATAGGACTCGTTTTACTGTGGATACTTTCGTACCTGTTTCCTCCAGCATCTTCACAAGGTCCTTTGCTGTTGTTCTGGGATTGATTTGCACTTTTCGCACCAAAGTACGTTCATCTCTAGGAGACAGAAGGCGTCTCCTTCCTGAGTGGTATGACGGCTGCATGGTCCCATGGTGTTTATACTTGTGTCCTATTGTTTGTACAGATGAACGTGGTACCTTCAGGCATTTGGAAATTGCTCCCAAGGATGAACCAGACCTGTGGAGGTCTTCAATTTATTTTCTGAGGTCTTGGCTGATTCTTTTTCATTTTCCCATGATGTCAAGCAAAGAGGCACTGAGTTTGAAAGTAGGCCTTGAAATACATCCACAGGTACACCTCCAATTCTAAAGCCATGACATCGTTTTTGGGAATTTTCCAAGCTGTTTAAAGGCACAGTCAACTTAGTGTATGTAAACTTCTGACCCACTGGAATTGTGATACAGTGAATTATATGTGAAATAATCTGTCTGTAAACAATTGTTGGAAAAATTACTTGTGTCATGCACAAAGTAGATGTCCTAACTGAGTTGTCAAAACTGTAGTTTGTTAACAAGAAATTTGTGGAGTGGTTGAAAAAACGAGTTTTAATGACTCCAACCTAAGTGTATGTAAACTTCCGACTTCAACTGTATATATATATATGTGCTTGTTGTTTATTATCTCATATTCAGCTATTATTCTCTCTCATAAATGTCCTCCCAGAATGTTGATGTTTGGTTACTACTAGTTTGACTTTTGTTACAAAGCCTACTACTGTTATATTCCCCTCAAGGAATAACTGAATGTTGTGAAATCTTGACGTAAATGCTGTGTATGTAATATCACAGAGATAGAGGCTGTTCTTTGAAACGGACCGGCTTCATGTACTTTTAGATCTGGCCTAGAGGATGTATCTCCAATCTCTCCCCCATCTTCAAGCTTCACCAGCGTTGCCGACTGAGGTCTCTAAAGAAAGTATAGGTTTAAAGCGATACTTCAGATTTTGGCAATGAAGTCCTTTATCTACTCCCCCAAAGTCAGATGAACTCGTGGATATCATTTTTATCTCTACGTTCAGTTTGAAGTATGTTGCTAACTAGCGTTAGCACAATTACTGGACGTCTATGGCATGCTAGCTGTTACCATAGACGTCCAGCCATTGTGCTAACCCTAGTAAGCTTTGACTTGCGGATCTACCTTTAACTTCCTTCATACTGGACGCAGAGACATACAAATAGAATCTACAAGTTCATCTGACTCCGGGGAAGTAGGTAAAGGGCATTGCCAAAATCCTGAAGTATCCTTTTAAAGCATTGTTACAAGCCACTCGCAATCATTTTAGTTTCCACACTGTTGTTATATAAAACAATGAGTGATAGACTTCAGGAAAAACAGCTCATCTGGTCTGCAGCCTCATCATGCTGTATTTTGATATCCTTCTTTTATATCGTGTTTCTACCTTGTCAGCTGGAGCACTTCCTGCTAGCTCAATCTAGACTGAAGTGACGAGAGAGTGCCATACGGCAGCAAAGGCGCAATAACCACCTGGGAGTTTCCTGAAAAGAAGCTAAAACTCTGCTCTTCAATCTGTTCAGCTCGCTATGGAGAGAGAGAGATAGAGAGAGAGAGAGGCTCGCTGTTGAAAGGGGGAAAAGGGAGATAGAGATAGCAAGCGAGAAAGTGCTAAATAGAAGCTAAAACACTGCTCTTCAACTGTTCAGCTCTCTGTGTGGGGATTTAACAGAGCTCTGCTGGGAATAGCTGAAAGTCAGTTTGCCATCTGGATTGAAATAAATTGCATACTGAATCAATGTTTTTACACAGCGCTGTAGCTAGGGATAACGTGTTGAACTGCTTGAGTGCTTTTGTTGAATCATGGACAATAGTATTTGACCCAGGTGGGTGGAAAAGCAGGAGTTTGAATTGAAGAAAAGCACTCCAGCCTTAGAAAGTTTTAATGTTTTGTTTTGGGTAGTCTTAATGTTACAAATTCTGTCTTTGGCTTTTATGCCTCAAGAATAAGTGACAAATGTATGTGATCATCACATTACTACACTCAATACACATCACAAAGTACTATAGATATACTGTGCATTCGTTCTTGACTCCAAAACTGCTCTATTCTCCCACAAATGGGATTCATTAGTAAGCCAGCAATGTGTGTTCTGATATTTAACACATATAGGTATTTGTATTTTGTCTTTCGGCTGGCCATTTTGCACCCTTCCGGTACTCTCCGTACATTTTTTTCTGTTCTCTTGGTATGGTTCAGTTCTATTTTTACCATTTCTATGTATCTCAGCCAGTGT
Organism: Salvelinus fontinalis; assembly: GCF_029448725.1. NCBI lineage: Eukaryota > Metazoa > Chordata > Actinopteri > Salmoniformes > Salmonidae > Salvelinus > Salvelinus fontinalis. The sequence goes on from NC_074668.1 coordinate 80,313,949, forward strand.
GTGTATAGCATATTACATCTCTCCTCTGCCCCTCTAAATCTCTCTCTCTCTCTCTCTCTCTCTCTCTCTCTCTCTCTCTCTCTCTCTCTCTCTCTCTCTCTCTCTCTCTCTCTCTCTCTCTCTCTCTCTCTCTCTCTCTCTCTCTCTCTCTCTCTCTCTCGCTCTCTCTCTTTCTCTCTCTCTATGTCTCTCTCTCTCTCTCTCTATGTCTCTCTCTCTCTCTCTCTCTCTCTCTCTCTCTCTCTCTCTCTCTCTCCTCTCTCTCTCTCTCTCCTCTCTCTCTCTCTCTCTCTCTCTCTCTCTCTCTCTCTCTCTCTCTCTCTCTCTCTCTCTCTCTCTCTCTCTCTCTCACTCTCTCTCTTCTCTCTCTCTCTCTCTCTCTCTCTCTCTCTCTCTCTCTCTCTCTCTCTCTCCTCTCCCCTCTCCTCTCCTCTCACCAGCCATATCAGATCACTTCCATACACACATCACGACACACTTCAGTCAAGTGCTAAGCAAAGTTCCCATTCCTCTTCCTGCTTAATCTCTTGTGGACAGACTACATAAACAGAGAGAGAGAGATCCTTCTTTGTAATCCTGAAGTGTCTTGTTGAGAGGGAGTTTACCAACACAGGTCAGACTCTTTGTTTTTCTTGTGGGCTGTATTTGAGATGAGAGACAGTGCTAATCTGCCTTCGCTTGTGGGAGCTCTCCTCTCCTTTCCTCATCTCTTTTCTACACCCCCTCGCTCTCCTCTGTCTCTCTCTTCTCTCTTCTCTTCTCTCAGGTGGACAGGTGGATGGACAGCAGCAGAATGACTCAGTCAGAGAGAAAGTTATCTGGGCTATATTCATCCATATTGGTGTTTTTTCAGTTGTATGTATAGATGTACATATATGGATTAAGCTATAGTAGTTCTAACAAAATTGTGTTTTCTTTAAAGAGCTGTCCCCTAACTTTAGAAACACACTTTGTACCTCATGGATTGATGTCAGTGGAAGATTCACACAAAGGTTTGAGATACTTGTACTTTATCAAATCAAATCACATGTTATTTGTCAAATGTGCCGAATACAACAGGTGTAGACATTACAGTGAAATGCTTCCTTACAAGCCCTTAATCAACAATGCAGTTCAAGAAATAGAGTTAAGAAAATATTTACTAAATAAACTAAAAAAAATAAAATAAAAAAAAAACGAGTCAATGGGCTACAGGTTAGTCGAGGTCATTTGTAAAGTGACTATGCATAGATAATAAACAGCGAGTAGCAGCAGTGTAAAAACAAAAGAGGGGGGCGAGGGTCAATGTAAATAGTCCGGGTGGCCATTTGATTATGGCTTGGGGGTAGAAACTGTTCTAAGGAGCCTTTTGACTTTACCGTCAGGTTCGGCCCTATGTTAGTTCATGGCAGAGCAGAACTTTGCATGCTAACCAAATGAGCACAACTTCTAATGAAGAACATTTATAGATCGCTCCTGTTAGAAAAATAAACCTGTGTTGTTTAACTATGATTAAGGCAGGACAATCTTATTCATATAGTTTGGGTGTCATTGTAATGTTGACCTCTGCTAGCAAACATATTTCATACTACTGAGACTTAGTTTAGGGATGCCAGTGGTATGGGAAGTATAGGAATTGACACATTTTGATGGAATATTTATATGAAAGAGCATAAACTTCTTGAAGTTTCATGATTTGTTTGTGTGTGTGCGTGCATGTATGTGTGTGTGTGTGTCTGCACGCACGCATGTATGTATGTGCGTGTCTATGTGTGCCCACTGCCCATTTCCAGTGGCACGTTTCCACATCACTCCTGCCTGTCTCGTCCTCATGCAGACAGACAGACAGACAGACAGCAACACAGCACAGCTCTCCTATCTTCATCCCAGTAGCTGCTTGCCAGTGAATACATTCCAGACACGTTTTCCATCATTCTGTTCATTTACTGCAGCTCCTAGCCACCTACGGCCAGTCGGCCACACAAATCTAATTGGTGAACATTAGATTGGCACTGAGCAGTTACCGTTCTGCAGTAATAATGTGTGTTTTGGAGCTGGAACTCTTTTTATAGATCTCTTTTTATAGATCATCCATCTTAATAGTTAAGGAAGGGAGGGTCGTCTGTAAAACACAAGGTAGAGTTGATGATTTAACAGTGAGTAAACAATGTGGGAAAAAGCAAACTGAAAAACAATGTAGATTGTGAGTCATCATCCGCATTCAGATATTCCTGCAAGTAATTTACAATTACAACTGATACTGATATTATATATATACCAATATATACCAATATTAAAAATTTTAGCGGCCAGTTAAATAGTTAACACACACACATGGACGCAGCTGTCTAAGGCACTGCATCTCAGTGCAAGAGGCATAACTACAGTCCCTAGTTCGAATCCAGGCTCTATCACATCCGGCCATGATTGGGAGTCCCATAGGGCGGCGCACAATTGGCCCAGCGTCGTCCGGGTTTTGTAAATAAGAATTTGTTCTTAACTGACTTGCCTAGTTAAATAAAGGTTACACACACACATTACTTTTATTTTGAAGGCAAACCGCAAATTCCACTTTTGTGCCTAATCCTAATTGTGGCTAACCCGATCCGGTCGAGCATCACTAGCCAGATGAAGCTAGCTAGCGGCTTATAACGTTAGCTTTGGGCAACAGGGTTAAGTAGCTGGCTAGCTATTTATTTTCATGAACTGAAGTTCAATTTCAGTAGGCGAACAACAAGTGGCAACCTAGCTAATACTTACTCACAAGGACTCCTAAATCATTGCCAAGAATAATGAAAATTAATGCAGTTTCTCCTGGTCATTGTTTTCAGGCTGGTTGTTACTTCCGGCGCCGACAGAGATGGCCGCCTCGCTTCGCGTTCCTAGGAAACTATGCAGTATTTTGTTTTTTTACGTGTTATTTCTTACATTGGTAACCCAGATAATCTTAGGTTTCATTACATACAGTCGGTAGGAACTACTGAATATAAGAGCAACATCAACTCACCATCATTACCATCATTACGACCAGGAATATGACTCTCCCGAAGCGGATCCTTTGTTTTGCCTTCCACCCAGTACAATGGATCGGATCCCAACCGGCGACCCTAAACAACGACGCCGTAAAAGGGGCAAACAAAGCGGTCTTCTGGTCAGGCTTCGGAGACGGGCACATCGTGCTCCACTCCCTAGCATACTACTCGCCAATGTCCAGTCTCTTGACAACAAGGTTGATGAAATCCGAGCAAGGATAGCATTCCAGAGAGACATCAGAGACTGTAACGTTCTTTGCTTCACGGAAACATGGCTCACTCGAGAGACGCTAACGGAGTCGATGCAGCCAGCTGTTTTTTTCACGCATCGCGCCGACAGAAACAAGCATCTTTCTGGTAAGAAGAGGGGCGGGGGGGTATTCCTTATGATTAACGAGACGTGGTGTGATCATAACAACATATAGGAACTCAAGTCATTCTGTTCACCTGACTTAGAATTCCTCACAATCAAATGTCGACCACATTATCTACCAAGGGAATTCTCTTTGATTATAATCACAGCCGTATATATTCCCCCCCAAGCAGACACATCGATGGCCCTGAACAAACTTTATCTGACTCTATGTAAACTGGAAACCACACATCCTGAGGCTGCATTCATTGTAGCCGGGGATTTTAACAAGGCTAATCTGAAAACAAAACTCCCTAAATTCTATCAGCATATCGATTGTGCTACCAGGGCTGGTAAAACCCTGGATCATTGTTATTCTAACTTCCGCGATGCATATAAGGCCCTCCCCCGCCCTCCTTTCGGAAAAGCTGACCACGACTCCATTTTGTTGCTTCCAGCCTACAAACAGAAACTAAAACAAGAAGCTCCCGCGCTCAGGTCTGTTCAACGCTGGTCCGACCAATCTGATTCCACGCTTCAAGACTGCTTCGATTACGTGGATTGGGATATGTTCCGCATTGCGTCCAACAACAACATTGACGAATACGCTGATTCGGTGAGCGAGTTCATTGGAAAATGCATCTGCGACGTTATACCCACAGCAACGATTAAAACATTCCCAAACCAGAAACCGTGGATTGATGGCAGCATTCGTGCGAAACTGAAAGCGCGAACCACTGCTTTTAACCAGGGCAAGGTGACCGGAAACATGACCGAAAACAAACAGTGTAGCTACAGTGGGGCAAAAAAGTATTTAGTCAGCCACCAATTGTGCAAGTTCTCCCACTTAAAAAGATGAGAGAGGCCTGTAATTCTCGTCATAGGTACACTTCAACTATGACAGACAAAATGAGATTTTTTTTCTCCAGAAAAACACATTGTAGGATTTTTAATGAATTTATTTGCTAATTATGGTGGAAAATAAGTATTTGGTCACCTACAAACAAGCAAGTTTTCTGGCTCTCACAGACCTGTAACTTCTTCTTTAAGAGGCTCCTCTGTTCTCCACTCGTTACCGGTATTAATGGCACCTGTTTGAACTTGTTACCAGTATAAAAGACACCTGTCCACAACCTCAAACAGTCACACTCCAAACTCCACTATGGCCAAGACCAAAGAGCTGTCAAAGGACACCAGAAACAAAATTGTAGACCTGCACCAGGCTGGGAAGACTGAATCTGCAATAGGTAAGCAGCTTGGTTTGAAGAAATCAACTGTGGGAGCAATTATTAGGAAATGGAAGACATACATTTACATTTACATTTAAGTCATTTAGCAGACGCTCTTATCCAGAGCGACTTACAAATTGGACATACAAGACCACTGATAATCTCCCTTGATCTGGGGCTCCACGCAAGATCTCACCCTGTGGGGTCAAAATGAGCACAAGAACGGTGAGCAAAAATCCCAGAACCACACGGGGGGACCTAGTGAATGACATGCAGAGTGCTGGGACCAAAGTAACAAAGCCTACCATCAGTAACACACTACGCCGCCAGGGACTTAAATCCTGCAGTGCCAGACGTGTCCCCCTGCTTAAGCCAGTACATGTCCAGGCCCGTCTGAAGTTTGCTAGAGAGCATTTGGATGATCCAGAAGAAGATTGGGAGAATGTCATATGGTCAGATGAAACCAAAATATAACTTTTTGGTAAAAACTCAACTCGTCGTGTTTGGAGGACAAAGAATGCTGAGTTGCATCCAAAGAACACCATACCTACTGTGAAGCATGGGGGTGGAAACATCATGCTTTGGGGCTGTTTTTCTGCAAAGGGACCAGGACGACTGATCCGTGTAAAGGAAAGAATGAATGGGGCCATGTATCGTGAGATTTTGAGTGAAAACCTCCTTCCATCAGCAAGGGCATTGAAGATGAAACGTGGCTGGGTCTTTCAGCATGACAATGATCCCAAACACACCGCCCGGGCAACGAAGGAGTGGCTTCGTAAGAAGCATTTCAAGGTCCTGGAGTGGCCTAGCCAGTCTCCAGATCTCAACCCCATAGAAAATCTTTGGAGGGAGTTGAAAGTCCGTGTTGCCCAGCAACAGCCCCAAAACATCACTGCTCTAGAGGAGATCTGCATGGAGAAATGGGCCAAAATACCAGCAACAGTGTGTGAAAACCTTGTGAAGACTTACAGAAAACGTTTGACCTCTGTCATTGCCAACAAAGGGTATATAACAAAGTATTGAGATAAACTTTTGTTATTGACCAAATACTTATTTTCCACCATAATTTGCAAATAAATTAATAAAAAATCCTACAATGTGATTTTCTGGAATTTATTTTCTCATTTTGTCTGTCATAGTTGAAGTGTACCTATGATGAAAATTACAGGCCTCTCTCATCTTTTTAAGTGGGAGAACTTGCACAATTGGTGGCTGACTAAATACTTTTTTGCCCCACTGTATTCCCTCCACAAGGCAATCAAACAAGCTAAGTGCCAGTATAGAGACAAAGTAGAGTCGCAATTCAACAGCTCAGACACAAGAGGTATGTGGCAGGGTCTACAGTCAATCACGGATTACAAAAAGAAAACCAGCCCCGTCACGGACCAGGATGTCTTGCTCCCAGACAGACTAAATAACTTTTTTGCTCGCTTTGAGGACAGTACAGGTCCACTGACACGGCCCGCTACCAAAGCCTGCGGGCTGTCCTTCACTGCAGCCGAGGTGAGTAAAACATTTAACCGTGTTAACCCTCGCAAGGCTGCAGGCCCAGACGGCATTCCCAGCCGCGTCCTCAGAGCATGCGCAGACCAACTGGCTGGTGTGTTTACGGACATATTCAATCAATCCTTATCCCTGTCTGCTGTTCCCACATGCTTCAAGAGGGCCACCATTGTTCCTGTTCCCAAGAAAGCTAAGGTAACTGAGCTAAACGACTACCGCCCCGTAGCACTCACTTCCTTCATCATGAAGTACTTTGAGAGACTAGTCAAGGACCATATCACCTCCACCCTACCTGACACCCTAGACCCACTCCAATTTGCTTACCGACCCAATAGGTCCACAGACGACGCAATCGCAACCACACTGCACACTGCCCTAACCCATCTGGACAAGAGGAATACCTATGTGAGAATGCTGTTCATCGACTACAGCTCAGCATTTAACACGATAGTACCCTCCAAACTCGTCATCAAGCTCGAGACCCTGGGTCTCGACCCCGCCCTGTGCAACTGGGTACTGGACTTCCTGACGAGCCGCCCCCAGGTGGTGAGGGTAGGTAACAACATCTCCACCCCGCTGATCCTCAACACTGGGGCCCCACAAGGGTGCGTTCTGAGCCCTCTCCTGTACTCCCTGTTCACCCACGACTGCGTGGCCATGCACGCCTCCAACTCAATCATCAAGTTTGCGGACGACACTACAGTGGTAGGCTTGATTACCAACAACGACGAGACGGCCTACAGGGAGGAGGTGAGGGCCCTCGGAGTGTGGCGTCAGGAAAATAACCTCACACTCAACGTCAACAAAACAAAGGAGATGATTGTGGACTTCAGGAAACAGCAGAGGGAGCACCCCCCTATCCACATCGACGGGACAGTAGTGGAGATGGTAGTAAGTTTTAAGTTCCTTGGCGTACACATCACGGACAAACTGAATTGGTCCACCCACACAGACAGCGTTGTGAAGAAGGCGCAGCAGCGCCTCTTCAACCTCAGGAGGCTGAAGAAATTCGGCTTGTCACCAAAAGCACTCACAAACTTCTACAGATGCACAATCGAGAGCATCCTGTCGGGCTGTATCACCGCCTGGTATGGCAACTGCTCCGCCCGCAACCGTAAGGCTCTCCAGAGGGTAGTGAGATCTGCACAACGCATCACTGGGGGCAAACTACCTGCCCTCCAGGACACCTACACCACCCGATGTCACAGGAAGGCCATAAAGATCATCAAGGACAACAACCACCCGAGCCACTGCCTGTCCACCCCGCAATCATCCAGAAGGCGAGGTCAGTACAGGTGCATCAAAGCAGGGACCGAGAGACTGAAAAACAGATTCTATCTCAAGGCCATCAGACTGTTAAACAGCCACCACTAACATTTAGTAGCTGCTGCCAACATACTGACTCAACTCCAGCCACTTTAATAATGGGAATTGATGGAAATGTATGTAAAAATGTATCACTAGCCACTTTAAACAATGCCACTTAATATAATGTTTACATACCCTACATTACTCATCTCATATGTATATGTATATACTGTACTCTATATCATCTACTGCATCTTGCCATCTTTATGTAATACATGTATTACTAGCCACTTTAAACTATGCCACTTTATGTTTATATACCCTACATTACTCATCTCATATATATATACTGTACTCTATACCATCTACTGCATCTTGCCTATGCCGTTCTGTACCATCACTCATTCATATATCTTTATGTACATATTCTTTATCCCTTTACACTTATGTGTTTATAAGGTAGTAGTTGTGGAATTGTTAGGTTAGATTACTCGTTGGTTATTACTGCATTGTCGGAACTAGAAGCACAAGCATTTCGCTACACTCGCATTAACATCTGCTAACCATGTGTATGTGACAAATAAAATTTGATTTGATGATTTGACTTGATTAATGCTAGCTAGGTACCAAGCTAAAACTAGCTACTCCAGAAGTTGCGGTCAAACAAATGATGCTTTATTACCAACGCGGTATTGTAAACACATCGTTTGTGGCCGGTGTTTGCTTGTTTGCAGACTTTTTTGTACAGCTTTGACAGTGCTACTATCTTTTTTGACACGCAAAGACCCAAACGGCGTTCCATAGTATGTATGTCGTGAAGCTAATAGCAGTGACGCTATTACTGTGTAACTCCGGTCGGGCAACATCTGAAAAATAGCGCACTTGGTATTGTGTACCGGTGCTCGACCAGTCGGCAAAAACCAACATCACCCACGACAGAGAACGGTTGATTGTCAAAGGCAGTGAATTCCATTATCTTGGCTTTAATGGATTTCGCCTTTGAATTGTCTCACTGAAATTTTCTTACTCTTTCAAATGACTACTCGACTTGTTGACTGCTCGATCCACACAGCAGACGTTGTGGGCTAGGTTAGGAATGCTGTGTTGCATGTGTAGCGCAACATTTCTACGTGGCGTCATTACGTCATGTACCTACATTATATAGGTATGCACGGTAGCTTTGACATCGGTTTCTAACATCGCCGTTAAAATAGACATCGGGCCGATACCGCTGTTGGCATTTTTAGCTAATATCATCCGATTCCAATATGTTCACCGATATATCGTGCATCCCTAATTTCAACCAATGTGTTTCAACTGTTTATTAACGATTAACGTCCTTCATCGGTTGTTATTTTGTGTTTCATGTTAGTGGAGCTGCCTCTCTCCTACCATTTTGTATTCAATATAAACAGACATGATCTAATTGGCCCTCTCAGGTCTGTTTGTAGGGCATGTGAGGGCACCACTTACTTTTCCCGCATTCAAACAGTCCCATTCAGTGGCTATCTGGTTATGAGTTGTAGTGCATCACTCATCACTCTATGGTTCTCTCTCTCTCTCTCTATTGAGCCTCATCTGTCTCAAATCGGCTCTATCAAAAGTTTCAAAAGGTACTTTACCTCAATTAGGGATAAATACCAGCTCAGGGAGCACATAATGGGTTGTCTGCTCCTCTCTCACCGATCTGGCTTCTGTGAGGAAGGAAAGGTCACAGATGTACATTAAAATGTTGTTCTGCATAGCTGGCCTCATAAAAGATGGGAGGGATGGTGGCGGGTGGAGAGGACGCTCATTTGAATTGCAGAGAGAAGACTTGTTCTCTCAGCGAAGGGACTTTTATTTAAGCAGACGTTTGATTGGAAGATGTATTCACTCGTCAGGGACGTGGACTAATCCCCAGTAGTAACACTATTTGTTCATTTATTCATGTTAATAATGCTGTTTAGAGGAACACAACGGTGACAAGGTCATTTGGATGCTCTGTAGCTGGCTGTGGCTAACAACAAAACATGTAAATATGGACTGTGGAAATAGCTAATGCAGTCGAGTGCACAGCAGTGTGTCCGAAAGCAGTGTCTCAGTGTGTCCCATGGTGGTGTTTGCAGAATTATCAGTTAGATTCCAAAAATCCATGTAAAACTAATTTGACCAAGGTGATAATCAGTAATTGTATAAATGTCATGATCCAGGCAATGTCAGCTTTCATAATGGCGGTGGTCCCACTCCCAGCCAGGCTTAGAGCTCATAGTACTGTAGGTGGGCTGAGGACATTGGAGGATTGCCTATGCCAGGGCTACTCAACTCTTACCCAGAACCCAAACCGGCTGTGCGCGTGCGCCATCGTGCGCTACCGTGCATAAATTTATTTTGCCCCCCCACACCAAACGTGATCAATATCAAAACAAACTCTGAACCAATGACATTAATTTGGGGACAGGTCGAAAAGCATTAAACATGTATGGCAATTTAGCTAGTTAGCTTGCACTTGCTAGCTAACGTTAATTTGTCCTATTTAGCTAGCTTGCTGTTGCTAGCTAATTTGTCCTGGGATTTAAACATTGAGTTGTTATTTTACCTGAAATGCACAAGGACCTCTACTCCGACAATTAATCCACACATTAAACGGCCAACCAAATCGTTTCTAGTCATCTCTCTTCCTTCCAGGCTTTTTCATCGTTTAACTTATATGGTGATCCATCTAAACTTTCATTGTATTACCACGACTACCGGCAAAACAGTTCGTCTTTCAATCACCCACGTGGGTATAACCAATGAGGAGATGGCACGTGGGTACCTGCTTCTATAAACCAATGAGGAGATGGGAGAGGCAGGACTTGCAGCGCGATCTGCGTCAGAAATAGGAATGAGTTCTATTTTAGCCCTTGGCGTCGCAGACGCTCGTTTGCGCGCGAGAGCAGTGTGGGTGCAATAATTGAATAACATGGATTTCTAAATTTATTTTGCGACGCTCGCGCACGCGATGTGTCCGGTCTGGTCAGCATGTTACCCTACAAGGTCCGGAGCCTGCTGGTTTTCTGTTCTCCCTGATCATTAATTGCACACACATGGTGTCGCAGGTCTAAAGCAGTCCCTGATTAGAGGGAACAATGAAAAGATGCAGTGGAACTGGCTTGGAGGACCAGAGCTGAGTTTGAGGGTGCTATGCAGTTCATTCAGTATCAGGTTTCACATTGAACAGGTTGATTACTAGTTGACTATTTTTCAAACACAGAATGTCAGATTGTTAATTGTTTTATGACACATATAGGGAACTTTCATTGAACACATGAGCTTTTTACATGGCGCTGGAAGAAATGGCAGCAGTTCTACGGGCGCCCAACCAATAGTGCGATCATGTTTTTTTGTTCTTTTAAATTTTATTTTTAACTTATTTTGTACATAATGTTTCTACAAACATATCATACGGCAGAAAAGAGCTTCTGGATATCAGGACAGCGATCACTCACCTCAGATTAGACAAAGAGTTTTTCAACAACAAGTAAGACTCACATGATATTCTCCAAACACCCGGCAGGGCTGACATCCAAGTTATTCACAAGAGGAAGCGACGCAGGTACAGAGAACGAAGAGCCGGATGCCTCGTCAGGACCCGCAGAAGGCGAGTAGGAAAGCTGCCGTTACCGTCAATATTACTTGCAATCATTGGGCAATAAATTAGACGAGGTACGATCACGAATATCCTACCAACGGGACATCAAAAACTGTAATATCCTATGTTTCACGGAATCGTGGCTGAATGATGACATGGATATCCAGCTAGCGGGATATACGCTGCACCGGCAGGATAGAACATCACACTCCGGTAAGACGAGGGGGGGGGCGGTCTGTGAATATTTGTAAACAACAGCTGGTGCATGTAATCTAAGGAAGTCTCTAGATTTGCTCGCCTGAAGTAGCATCAGTAATGGGTCAGCGGTCAAACAGCCTCCACTCATCACTGTCAAACGCTCCCTGAAACACTTCAGCGAGCAGGCCTTTCTAATCGACCTGGCCAGGGTATCCTGGAAGGATATTGATCTCATCCCGTCAGTAGAGGATGCCTGGTTATTTAAAAAAAATGCCTTCCTCACCATCTTAAATAAGCATGCCCCATTCAAGAAATTTAGATCCAGGAACAGATTTAGCCCTTGGTTCTCTCCAGATTTGACTGCCCTTAACCAACACAAAACATCCTATGGCGTTCTGCATTAGCATCGAACAGCCCCCGTGATATGCAACTTTTCAGGGAAGCTAGAAAGCAATATACACAGGCAGTTAGAAAAGCCAAGGCTTGCTTTTTCAAGCAGAAATTTGTTTCCTGCAACACAAACTCAAAAATGTTCTGGGACACTGTAAAGTCCATGGAGAATAAAAACACCTCCTCCCAGCTGCCCACTGCACTGAAGATAGGAAACACTGTCACCACTGATAAATCCACTATAATGGAGAATTTCAATAAGCATTTTTCTACGGCTGGCCATGCTTTCCACCTGGCTACCCCTACCCCGGTCAACAGCACTGCACCCCCCACAGCTACTCGCCCAAGCCTTCCCCATTTCTCCTTCTCCCAAATCCAGTCAGCTGATGTTCTGAAAGAGCTGCAAAATCTGGACCCCTACAAATCAGCCGGGCTAGATAATCTGGACCCTTTCTTTCTAAAATGATCTGCTGAAATTGTTGCCACCCCTATTACTAGCCTCTTCAACCTCTCTTTCGTGTCGTCTGAGATTCCCAAAGATTGGAAAGCAGCTGTAGTCATCCCCCTCTTCAAAGGGGGGGGACACTCTTGACCCAAACTGCTACAGACCTATATCTATCCTACCCTGCCTTTCTACGGTCTTTGAAAGCCAAGTCAACAAACAGATCAGCGACCATTTTGAATCCCACCATACCTTCTCCGCTATGCAATCTGGTTTCAGAGCTGGTCATGGGTGCACCTCTGCCATGCTCAAGGTCCTAAACGATATCTTAACCGCCATCGATAAGAAACAATACTGTGCAGCCGTATTCATTGACCTGGCCAAGGCTTTCAACTCTGTCAATCACCACATCCTCATCGGCAGACTCGATAGCATTTGCTTCTCAAATGATTGCCTCGCCTGGTTCACCAACTAGTTCTCTGATAGAGTTCAGTGTGTCAAATCGGAGGGTCTGTTGTCCGGGCCTCTGGCAGTCTCTATGGGGGTGCCACAGGGTTCAATTCTTGGACCGACTCTCTTCTCTGTATACATCAATGATGTCGCTCTTGCTGCTGGTGAGTCTCTGATCCACCTCTACGCAGACGACACCATTCTGTATACTTCTGGCCCTTCTTTAGACACTGTGTTAACAACCCTCCAGGCGAGCTTCAATGCCATACAACTCTCCTTCCGTGGCCTCCAATTACTGTTAAATACAAGTAAAACTAAATGCATGCTCTTCAACCGATCGCTGCCTGCACCTGCCCGCCTGTCCAACATCACTACTCTGGACGGCTCTGACTTAGAATATGTGGACAACTACAAATACCTAGGTGTCTGGTTAGACTGTAAACTCTCCTTCCAGACTCACATCAAACATCTCCAATCCAAAGTTAAATCTAGAATTGGCTTCCTATTCCGCAACAAAGCATCCTTCACTCATGCTGCCAAACATACCCTCGTAAAACTGACCATCCTACAAATCTTCGACTTCGGCGATGTCATTTACAAAATAGCCTCCAATACCCTACTCAATAAATTGGATGCAGTCTATCACAGTGCCATCCGTTTTGTCACCAAAGCCCCATATACTACCCACCACTGCGACCTGTACACTCTCGTTGGCTGGCCCTCGCTTCATACTCGTCGCCAAACCCACTGGCTCCAGGTCATCTACAAGACCCTGCTATGTAAAGTCCCCCCTTATCTCAGCTCGCTGGTCACCATAGCAGCACCCACCTGTAGCACGCGCTCCAGCAGGCATATCTCTCTGGTCACCCCCAAAACCAATTCTTCCTTTGGCCGCCTCTCCTTCCAGGTCTCTGCTGCCAATGACTGGAACGAACTACAAAAATCTCTGGAACTGGAAACACTTATCTCCCTCACTAGCTTTAAGCACCAGCTGTCAGAGCAGCTCACAGATTACTGCACCTGTACATAGCCCATCTATAATTTAGCCCAAACAACTACCTCTTTCCCTACTGTATTTATTTATTTTGCTCCTTTGCACCCCATTATTTCTATCTCTACTTTGCGCATTCTTCCACTGCAAATCAACCATTCCAGTGTTTTACTTGCTATATTGTATTTACTTCGCCACCATGGCCTTTTTTTTGCCTTTACCTTCCTTATCTCACCTCATATGCTCACATTGTATATAGACTTATTTTTCTACTGTATTATTGACTGTATGTTTGTTTTACTCCATGTGTAACTCTGTGTTGTTGTATGTGTCAAACTGCTTTGCTTTATCTTGGCCAGGTCACAGTTGTAAATGATAACTTGTTCTCAACTTGCCTACCTGGTTAAATAAAGGTGAAATAAAAAGGAAATAAAAAAGAGTATATTGTGATAAATTGCAGGCCACACTACTTGCCTAGAGAGTTCTCAGCTATACTTTTGTCACGACTTCGACCGAGGCAGGCTCTCCTTCCCGTTCGGGTGGCGTTCGGCGGTCGTCGTCACCGGCCTATTAGCTGCCACTGATCCTTTTCTCCCCCTCCCTATGTGTTTATTGGGCGCACCTGTTTTGTATGAGGGGTAATTAGTTGGGCTTATTTAATCAGCCGGCATTCATGTTTCTTTGTGCGGGATTGTTTGCTTGTAAGTAGTGGTGGTGATTGTGTGCTACATGTTTCTGGACTGAGTTCTTTTACCCCGTGTCTGGGGTTGGTTATAAGGTGTGTTAATAGGGTGGACTAGATGGTCCGTGTTCATTAAAGAACATTTTGGATTTGGCACCTGCTGTTTCCTGCGTGTTGACTCCACACTCTGACACCCAGGCCTTACAGAATCCCGCACCAAGAAATGGAGTCAGCAGGAGCAGCAGCCAACCCTCTCCCATCGATAGAGGAACGGGTGCTCCAGCATACCACTGTTCTCCACCATATTGGAACAGCGATGGATGCGATGATGGAGCGAATGGATCGATGGGAGAGGAGTGGTTTCCTCTCTCCACCTTCGGCTCCTCCAGCCCAGGACTCTTCATTCCTCGGCTCCAGCGCTCTCCGTCTGACACTCCCGAGGGATTATGATGGATCGGCGGTGGGGTGCCAGGGGTTCCTACTCCAACTGGAACTATACCTTGCCGCCGTAAGACCCACTCCCTCGGGAGCGGAGAGGGTGCGTGTCCTCGTCTCCTGCCTCACGGGTCGTGCTCTGGAGTGGGCCAACGCGGTCTGGAATGGTCCAGACTCGGCGAAGGAGCATTACCCAGAATTCACCCGCCGTTTTCGGGCCGTATTCGACCATCCTCCAGAGGGCCGAGCGGCGGGAGAACGACTGTTCCACCTTAGGCAGGAGAAGAGGAGCGCCCAGGATTACGCGCTGGAGTTCCGGACCCTGGCTGCAGGATCTGGGTGGAACAACAGGGCCCTTATTGATCGGTACCGGTGTAGTCTCCGGGGGGACGTCCGCAGGGAGCTAGCATGTCGGGACACCGCTCTTTCTCTGGATGAGCTGATTGACATGTCCATCCGTCTGGACAATCTGCTGGCTGCCCGCGGGCGTTCTGAGAGGGTCCTGTACGTTCCACCACCCAGCCCCTCCGCTCCTATTCCGATGGAGGTAGGAGGGGCTGGGCAGAGGGATACCGGAGGAGGAGGCTCTCCCTGCACCAGCTGTGGTCGGAGAGGACACACGGCCGATCGGTGCTGGGGGGGTCCGTCTGGGAGTCGAGATGGCAGGCGGAACACTTCTCGATCACCCCAGGTGAGTCAGCACCAAACTCACCCAGAATCCCCTGTTAGTCACATGTTTGTCTTGATTTTTTTTCTTAAATTTTTCCCCTCTTCCCAGCATAGGGCGCTAGTCGATTCAGGCGCAGCTGGGAACTTTATGGATCGCGGACTCGCTCTTAGGTTAAGGGTTCCGCTTGTGCCGATAGATTCTCCCTTTCCCGTGCACTCCCTAGATAGCCGGCCATTAGGGTCAGGGGTGGTCAGGGAGACCACAGTTCCCCTGGACATGGTGACGCAGGGGAATCATAAGGAGCGTATTAGCTTTTATATTATTGATTCGCCTGCGTTTCCGGTGGTACTAGGGATTCCCTGGCTGGCCCGGCACAATCCTAAAATTTCGTGGAAACAGGGGGTTCTCCAGGGGTGGTCAAAGGAGTGTTCTGGAAGGTGTTTGGGAGTTTCCATCGGTGCCACGTCGGTGAAAAGTCCAGACCAGGGTTCCACGGTGTACATTCCCCCCGAGTATGCCGATTTGGCAATCGCTTTCAGTAAAAAGAAAGCGACTAAATTACCACCTTATCGACCGGGAAGGGATTGTGCGATAGATCTCCAGGTAGACGCTGCGCTTCCCAAGAGTCACGTGTACCCATTGTCCCAAGAGGAGACGGTGGCTATGGAGACATATGTCACTGAGTCTCTGGGACAGGGGTACATTCGGTCCTCCATCTCACCCGCCTCCTCGAGTTTCTTTTTTGTGAAGAAAAAGGAGGGAGGTTTGCGTCCGTGTATTGATTATAGAGGTCTAAATGCCATCACTGTGGGGTTTAGTTACCCACTACCTCTCATTGCTACGGCAATGGAATCATTTCACGGAGCGCAGTTCTTCACAAAATTGGATCTCAGGAGCGCGTATAGTCTGGTGCGTATTCGGAAAGGAGACGAGTGGAAAACCGCATTTAGTACCACATCGGGCCATTATGAGTACTGCGTCATGCCGTATGGGTTAAAGAATGCTCCAGCCGTTTTCCAATCCTTTGTAGACGATATTCTCAGGGACCTGCACGGGCAGGGAGTGGTTGTTTATATCGATGACATTCTGATCTACTCAGCCACTTACGCCGCGCATGTGTCTCTGGTACGCAAGGTGATTGGTAGACTGCTGGAGCATGACCTATATGTCAAGGCTGAGAAGTGTGTGTTCTCCAAACGAGCCGTCTCTTTTCTGGGTTATCGCATTTCCACCTCGGGCGTGGTGGTAGGGAGTGACCGCATTAAGGCCGTGCGTAATTGGCCGAATCCGACCACGGTAAAGGAAGTGCAGCGGTTTTTGGGTTTTGCCAATTACTACCGGAGGTTTATCCGGGGTTTTGGCCAGGTGGCAGCTCCTATTACCTCACTGCTGAAGGGGGGTCCGGTGCGTTTGCAGTGGTCAGCAAAAGCGGACGGAGCTTTCAACAGGTTGAAGGCGCTGTTCACGGATGCGCCCGTGTTGGCACATCCGGATCCCTCTCTAGCATTCATAGTGGAGGTGGACGCGTCCGAGGCTGGGGTAGGTGCCGTGCTATCACAGCGCTCTGGTACGCCACCAAAACTCCACCCCTGTGCTTTCTTCTCGAAGAAACTCAGACCAGCGGAGCGTAACTATGATGTGGGGGACCGGGAGTTGTTAGCAGTGGTCAGTGCCCTGAAGGTGTGGAGACACTGGCTTGAGGGGGCTAAGCACCCTTTTCTCATCTGGACCGACCACCAGAATCTGGAGTATATTCGGGCAGCTAGGAGACTGAATCCTCGTCAAGCAAGGTGGGCCATGTTCTTTACCCGATTCCAGTTTACCTTAACGTATAGACCGGGCTCCCAGAACGTAAAGGCGGATGCACTGTCCCGTTTATACGACTCGGACGATCGGCCCACCGAACCCACTCCCATCCTTCCCGCCTCTAGGCTGATAGCACCAGTGGTGTGGGAAGTGGACTCGGACATCGAGCGGGCGTTACGGGCGGAACCCGCTCCTCCTCAGTGTCCTGTGGGGCGGAAATACGTGCCGCTTGGTGTTCGGGACAAATTGATTCGGTGGGCTCACGTTCTACCCTCCTCGGGTCACCCTGGGGTGAAGAGGACAGTGGGGAGCCTTCGGGGGAGGTATTGGTGGCCTACCTTGGCGAGAGACGTTAGGGTTTATGTTTCCTCCTGTTCGGTATGCGCCCAGAGTAAGGCTCCTAGGCACCTTCCTAGAGGGAAGTTACAACCCCTCCCCGTTCCACAACGGCCTTGGTCGCACCTGTCCGTAGATTTTCTGACCGATCTTCCCCCGTCTCAGGGGAAAACTACGGTACTGGTGATTGTGGATCGGTTCTCGAAGTCCTGTCGTCTCCTCCCGTTGCCCGGTATTCCTACAGCCCTACAGACTGCGGAGGCATTATTCACCCACGTCTTCCGGCACTACGGGGTGCCGGAGGACATAGTTTCTGATCGGGGCCCCCAATTCACGTCCCGAGTATGGAGGGCGTTTATGGAGCGTTTGGGGGTCTCGGTCAGCCTTACCTCCGGTTATCACCCTGAGAGTAATGGGCAGGTGGAGAGAGTGAACCAGGAGGTGGGTAGGTTTCTGCGGTCGTATTGCCAGGACCGGCCAGGGGAGTGGGCGAGATACATTCCCTGGGCCGAAATGGCCCAGAACTCACTACGCCACTCCTCTACTAACGTGTCCCCCTTTCAGTGTGTATTGGGGTACCAGCCGGTCCTGGCACCATGGCATCCGAGCCAGACCGAGGCTCCTGCGGTGGAGGAATGAGTGCAGCGCTCCAAGGAGACATGGAGAGCCGTCCAGGAATCACTTCAACAAGCTAGTGGACGGCAGAAGAGGAGTGCTGACCGCCACCGCAGTGAGGCCCCCGTGTTTGTACCGGGGGACAGGGTCTGGCTCTCGACCCGAAACCTGCCCCTCCGCTTGCCCTGCCGGAAGCTGGGTCCGCAGTGTGTAGGGCCCTTCAAAGTCCTGAGGAGAATAAACGAGGTGTGTTATCCATTACAACTCCCTTCCTATTATCGTATTAACCCCTCGTTTCATGTGTCTCTCCTCAGGCCAGTGGTAGCTGGTCCCCTGCAGGACGGTGAGGTACCGGAGGTCCCTCCTCCCCCTCTGGACATCGAGGGGACCCCGGCGTACAAGATACGGGCCATTCTGGACTCGAGACGCCGGTTGAGGGGCCTGCAGTACCTCGTGGACTGGGAGGGGTACGGTCCGGAGGAGAGGTGCTGGGTACCGGTGGGGGACATTTTGGATTCGTCTATGCTGAGGGATTTCCATCGCCTCCATCCGGATCGCCCTGCACCTCGTCCTCCGGGTCGACCTCGAGGACGGTGTCGGCGCGCTGCGGGAGCCGCGCGTCAGAGGGGGGGTACTGTCACGACTTCGACCGAGGCAGGCTCTCCTTCCCGTTCGGGTGGCGTTCGGCGGTCGTCGTCACCGGCCTATTAGCTGCCACTGATCCTTTTCTCCCCCTCCCTATGTGTTTATTGGGCGCACCTGTTTTGTATGAGGGGTAATTAGTTGGGCTTATTTAATCAGCCGGCATTCATGATTCTTTGTGCGGGATTGTTTGCTTGTAAGTAGTGGTGGTGATTGTGTGCTACATGTTTCTGGACAGAGTTCTTTTACCCCGTGTCTGGGGTTGGTTATAGTGTACACCCAGTGTGTTAATAGGGTGGACTAGATGGTCCGTGTTCAATAAAGAACATTTTGGATTTGGCACCTGCTGTTTCCTGCGTGTTGACTCCACACTCTGACACCCAGGCCTTACAACTTTTTGTGGCTGTTTATTTACCACCACAAACAGATGCTGGCACTAAGACCGCACTCAGTCAGCTGTACAAGGAAATAAGCAAACAGGAAACCACTCACCCAGAGGCGGCGCTCCTAGTGGCCGGAGACTTTAATGCAGGGAAACTTAAATCAGTTCTACCAAATCTCTATCAACATGTTAAATGTGCAACCAGAGGGAAAAAAATTCTAGATGACCTTTACTCCACACACAGAGATGCGTACAAAGCTCTCCCTCGCCCTCTGTTTGGTAAAACCGACCACAACTCTATCCTCCTGATTCCTGCTTACAAGCAAAAATTAAAGCAGGAAGCACCAGTGACTCGGTCTATAAAAAAGTGGTCAGATGAAGCAGATGCTAAACTACAGGACTGTTTTGCTATCACAGACTGGAACATGTTCCGGGATTCTTCCGATGGCATTGAGGAGTACACCACATCAGACACTGGCTTTATCAATAAGTGCATCGAGGACGTCGTCCCCACAGTGACTGTACGTACATACCCCAACCAGAAGCCATGGATTACAGGCAACATTCGCACTGAGCTAATGGGTAGAGTAACTCTAACCCGGACGCTTACAAGAAATCCCGCTATGCTCTGCGACGAACCATCAAACAAGCAAAACCGTCAATACAGGGCTAAGATTGAATCATACTACACCGGCTCCGACGCTCGTCGGATGTGGCAGGGCTTGCAAACTATTACAAACTACAAAGGGAAGCACAGCCGCGAGCTGCCCAGTGACACGAGCCTACCAGATGAGCTAAATCACTTCTATGCTCCCTTCGAGGCAAGCAACACTGAGGCATGCTCGAGAGCATCAGCTGTTCCGTACGACTGTGTGATCACGCTCTCCGTAGCCGACGTGAGTAAGACCTTTAAACAGGTCAACATACACAAGGCTGCGGGGCCAGACGGATTACCAGGACGTGTGCTCCGGGCATGTGCTGAACAACTGGCAGGTGTCTTCACTGACATTTTCAACCTCTCCCTGTCTGAGTCTGTAATACCAACATGTTTCAAGCAGACCACCATAGTCCCTGTGCCCAGGAACACAAAGGCAACCTGACTAAATGACTACAGACCCGTAGCACTCATGTCCGTAGCCATTAAATGCTTTAAAAGGCTGGTAATGGCTCACATCAACACCATTATCCCAGAAGCCCTAGACCCACTCCAATTTGCATACCGCCCAAACAGATCCACAGATGATGCAATCTCTATTGCACTCCACACCTGCCCTTTCCCACCTGGACAAAAGGAACACACATTTTCACTTAGGGGTGTACTCACTTTTGTTGCCAGCGGTTTAGACATTAATGGCTGTGTGTTGAGTTATTTTGAGGGGACAGCAAATTTACACTGTTATACAAGCTGTACACTCACTACTTTACATTGTAGCAAAGTGTCATTTCTTCAGTGTTGTCACATGAAAAGATATACTCAAATATTTACAAAAATGTGAGGGGTGTACTCACTTTTGTGATATACTGTATGTGAGAATGCTATTCATTGACTACAGCTCAGCGTTCAACACCATAGTACCCTCAAAGCTCATCACTAAGCTAAGGAACCTGGGACTCAACACCTCCCTCTGCAACTGGATCCTGGACTTCCTGACGGGCCGCCTCCAGGTGGTGAAGGTAGGTAGCAACACATCTGCCATGCTGATCGTCAACACTGGAGCTCCCCAGGGGTGCATGCTCAGTCCCCTCCTGTACTCCCTGTTCACCCACGACTGCATGGCCAGGCACGACTCCAACACCATCACTAAGTTTGCCGATGACACAACAGTGGTAGGCCTGATCACCGACAACGACGAGACAGCCTATAGGGAGGAGGTTAGAGACCTGGCTGGGTGGTGCCAGAATAACAACCTCTCCCTCAACGTAACCAAGACTAAGGAGATGATTGTGGACTACAGGAAAAGGAGCACCGAGCACACCCCCATTCTCATCGACGGGGCTGTATTGGAGCAAGTTGAGAGCTTCAAGTTCCTTGGTGTCCACATCACCAACAAACTAACATGGTCCAAGCTCACCAAGACAGTCGTGAAGAGGGCACAACAAAACTTATTCCCCTATAGGAGACTGAAAAGATTTGGCATGGGTCCTCAGATCCTCAAAAGGTTCTACAGCTGCACCATCGAGAGTATCCTGACTGGTGGCATCACTAACTGGTCCTCGCATAAACCTAACCAGTTGTTATCAATTTGTGTCATGGCCATGCTAGAATGGTCCAAATACACCAAGGCGCAGGAGAGCAAAAACTGATTTACAACTTCGCAGTTTAATAAACAAAACCACCGTAAACAGAACAATAAATCAATGGGTAAACAAAACCCGGTACACACCAGCACAACGTGCACAAGCACTACAATAAACAATTCCGGACAAGGACATGGGGGGAAACAGAGGGTTAAATACACAACATATAATGATGGAATTGAAACCAGGTGTGTGGGAAGACAAGTCAAAACAAATGGAAAATGAAAGGTGGATCGGCGATGGCTAGAAGACCGGTGACGTCGCCCGCCGAACGCCGCCTGAACAAGGAAGAGGGACAGACTTCGGCGGAAGTCGTGACACCAAGACAGTCGTGAAGAGGGCACGACAAAGCCTATTCCCCCCTCAGGAAACTAAAAAGATTTGGCATGGGTCCTGAGATCCTCAAAAGGTTCTACAGCTGCAACATCGAGAGCATCCTTACCGGTTGCATCACCTGGTACGGGAATTGCTCGGCCTCCGACCGCAAGGCATTACAGAGGGTAGTGCGTACGGCCCAGTACATCACTGGGGCAAAGCTGCCTGCCATCCAGGACCTCTACACCAGGCGGTGTCAGAGGAAGGCCCTAAAATAGTTCAAAGACCCCAGCCACCCCAGTCATAGACTGTTCTCTCTGCTACCGCATGGCAAGCGGTACCGGAGTGCCAAGTCTAGGACAAAAAGACTTCTCAACAGTTTTTACCCCCAAGCCATAAGACTCCTGAACAGGTAATCAAATGGCTACCCGGACTATTTGCATTGTGTGCCCCCCCCCCAACCGCTCTTTTAAGCTGCTGCTACTCTCTGTTTATCATATATGCATAGTCACTGCATAGTCAACTATACATTCATGTACATGCTACCTCAATTGGCCCGACCAACCAGTGCCCCTGCACATTGGCTATCCGGGCTATCTGCATTGTGTCCCACCACCCGCCAACCCCTCTTTTTACGCTACTGTTTATCATATATGCATAGTCACTTTAACCATACCAACATGTACACACTACCTCAATCAGCCTGACTAACCGGTGTCTGTATATAGCCCTGCTACTGTTATTTTCAAATGTCTTTTTACTGTTGTTTTATTTACTACACACACACACACACACACACACACACACACACACACACACACACACACACACACCCACACACACACACACACACACACACACACACACACACACACACACACACACACACACACACACACACACACACACACACACACGATGATGCCAGCCTAGCCTGTGCCGATGACTTTCTCCCGTCCTTGGATTTGCTGTGACTCTGGGGTAGGCTATGCTACCAATGCCGGTCTCCATAGCAACAGGCTTATTACATCACTGCCTGCCATCCAGCTGCTCTCGTCAGACTGGTGTTGTAGACCAGACACACACACACACCACCCACTGCATGCCAAATCACACACCACACAGACTGCACGCCGAACTCTTAAATCAAATGGGCCAAAAATGGCATTTTAACAACAACACAAATGTCAGCCTACATAGGCCATAACACTACCTGAAACCTGTCTGCTTGCTTACACATGTGTACTTACACGTACACATTATACTGCCACACAACAACACTTGTACATGTCTGTACTCTGAAACCTACAATACTTGCATGCTGTTTACAAGTTGCTCAAAAATACTCTCCAAGTTGTAATTTCCTCTGCCTGGTCTCAGGCAGTTAAGCACCCTCTATATATGGCCGTGTCTTTACTCCAGTTTGACTGTAGCCTGCGGGAAGGTTAGCTCTTACATTATCTGTGTCATTAATGGGGTTAACGTTCCATCTTAGCCTGATTTCCACAGCTGCCTCCCTGCAGATTGCCAAGATGGATGTTTGGGTGAGAGGTTCTGTTTGGAAATGGAGGCTAAATTCTCCGTTGGTAGACAGACAGAAATACTTGTAGCCGGTACCTGAGATTTGAGGATGCATACAGGACACAGGAAAGGGCTTGCAGAAGGTTGCCCAGAAGATTATCAAATGTCAAACCCTCTCTTTTCTTCCTTACTCAAACTGTACAGTACCTCCCATTGGCCAGTTTGTACTTCCTGTCCCCAGTGGAGGTCAAAGTGACCTTGCTGCCTAGTCTCTCACATTAGCCTGCCTGGGGATGGGGTTAGTTGCTGCCTGACTGGACTCTCTCCTCTCCTCACCACGTCACCTCTATCCTCACCACATCTCTAAGACCTTGGTCATTAATCATTAATGTGCACAGAGACAGAGTGTCCTGTTTTGTCCTGTTCTGTTCTGTGTGCTTCAGGGCCACTCCGGAAGGAGACGAGGGGCCAGGTGAGCTGTCATACGGTGTGTCTCATTCCCACTTCTACTGTTACCATAACTGTCTAAGTAGGGAAGGATGTGTGGCTTGCATGCATATGTGTGTGTGTGTGTTTGTGTGAAGTGCTGACGGGGGCCATCTCTCTAACGCCCACCCCCTTACCTTACATAACTCCACGTTCTGATGTTTGGGCAGAAAGTTCTAAAATAGGATCTGTGGTGTCAGCACGCAGGGCTGCACTGGTGCATATGGTGTGTGGGGGGGATTCAAAATATATCAATTGTCTGAAGGAGGATGATAATGCAGCACAATGAGAGGTGAGGGAGAGGTGCTGTCTCATGCTCATCTCATACATGGCCCTGCACTGGCAGCTCTTGCTCCTAGGGTGCACTGTGGATGGGCTGACTAGAGGGAAGCACACAACTTGAATGCTGAGATGGGAAGGAGGGAGGGAGGGAGGAAGACGCAGGTTATCCTAACCCAATCTTTCCAAACTCTTTTTAAATCCAATTTATTTCAAATCGTTCCACTCGTCCCAAATAGCAAAGCAATTTATTAACTCAAATACTAATGTTATTTTATAACAATTACCGATACAGGGAGCTGATTGCTCCCATAAATACTGTAGCTTTCAGTACAAACAGCAGAGAGAGATTAATGAGAGATCATAGACATCTCACAGATGTGTCAGAGATATCAGCAATATCACTAATACGGTTGTCAGGCATCCTGTAATAGTGTCAATCACCAGCAGTCATTTATCTTGATAAAGCAAGTCACCCTCCATCTGCCAGTCCAGAGCAGACATGACTGCTTCATTCTGAACAGAGAGAGACATCTCTGTGTCAAACCAGTAGAATTTTCATCCTGGTATGTGTGCCTCAGCTGGTAAACATGGTATTAGCAACGCCAATATCGTGGGTTCAATTCCCACAGGGATCACACAAAAATGTATGTACACTCAATGTGTGGTGGTAAGTCACTGATGAATAAAAGCATCTGCTTTGTGGTATCGGGGTTAGTATGGGGGGGATTTCATGTTCATGTATCATGTTGATGTAGGGCATAGCGGAGGGCCATCATGATACAGCCTGCAGGTGAACTCATCTGTTACAGTCATCTCTAATGAGGAGGTATGTTAACCTGATTAGACAGGCTCTGTCCTCAGCTCTAATGAACCATAACCCAGACATATTAATTAACTCTCCTTCCTATCTCCTCATCTACCTCCAGGGTTAGGTTAGACTCTGTCTCCTCTTCATCCACCTCCATTCAGTTTGCTTGTAGTAGTGTTGGGGTTAGGTTAGACTCTCTCTTCATCCACCTCCATTCAGTTTGCTGGTAGTAGTGTTGGGGTTAGGTTAGACTTACCTAAAAAAATTGTTAAGAAACTTAAAAAACTGAAGTGAGCAGTACTACCTTCATATGAGTAAAACAAATGCAGTTTTAAGGTATACTTAAGCAATAACGCACAAAGGGGTGTGGTATATGGCCAATATACGGATTGCCTGGATACAGCCCTAGCCGTGGTATATTGGCCATATACCACAACCCCTGGGGTGCCTTATTGCTATTATAAACTGGTTTCCAATGTAATTAGAGCAGTAAAAATAAATGTTTTGTCATACCCGTGGTATACGATCTGATATACCATGGCTTTCAGCCAATCAGCATTCAGGGCTCGAACCACACAGTTTATAATAAAATGTAATGCCCCCACTAAGCCACGCCTCCAATCATTTCCAAGTGTGCCTTTTTCAAATGAATTGTAGAGTTACCACCCATGACTGTATTTGTTAGTGACAGAGACATGGTTGTTGAATTCATTCATTTTCAGTTCTGTGGCCTTCACCAAGTTAGTTCCTAGGTGAATATTATCAATATAATTGAACCATAACATATATCATAAGGCCTTATACAGTGGCCTGAAACTCGTAGTTTACATGCCACATCAGGCCTACAAGTAGGGTTGCACAATTCCACAAACTTTTCCCCAAAGAATTTCAGTAGTCTTGAAACCAGGATTTCTAGAAAACCTAATGACTGCCAGGGTTAAGAACAGTGGGAGGAAACTACCATTTAAACTGGAACAACCATTTCAATAACGGATGCAAAAATTAAATGATTGGATTAGTTTAGGAAAAAAATATGTGTCTTTGTGTAGTGTAAAATTTCATAAATCGTCAATATAACTGTACATGCAAAAACACATATATTTTTTTAAATCCAAAAATCTACCTGCAGTAGAGCATGCTGGGAAAAGTTCATTTGTTATCATATCTTTAAACCATTTACTTGGTGTGACTTCTCATTTAGTTTTGAGTCAGTACTACATAAACATTTGAAGTAATAATGACTTTTCATTGACTTTGAGTACAACTTATTTGAGTTAAAAATGCCTTGGGGTTTACAGTGTGAGATCGTGGTGACTGACTAAGATTATTTTGCAGAGACATAGAATGTGCAGTAATTGCCTCATCAAGACATGGAGAATAATGTATCTAACATAGCGGGAATTGATTGGATATTATTATATTTTCTCTTCATGGTCATGTAGGGAAGGCTATACATGATCATTTCTGGTTATGACTCAGGCACGTTCACCTACCAGTTTATTTCATCAACAGATTCCAACAACTAGCCTATATTTCCCAAACATACTGTAGAATAAAAGGGCAGGGTCTGGTGCCAAGCAGTGGGGTAATAAGCTAATAATTCAAAACGGTGACATCCCATCTCACTTACCACACCTTACCGTCTGCCTGTGTGGGGGATGGATAGATCATTGATTTGTTCTAGTTTGAGTTGTAACTACCATGAAAATGATTATTGGGTGAATCTGTCCTCTGATGAGGCTACTTAGGTAACCCTGATTCACTGTCAATGGGACTGCTTAGGTGATTGTGATTGGACCCTCTGCTCAAGTGATCGTGATTGGCCGGTGTCTGATCAGTCTGCTTAGGTGAGCATTATTGGTCTCTGACACTGCCTTCAACTGGCATCTGAGCTCATCAGTAAATCACCTCCAAACCTCATTACTCTGTGGATGAGGACAGGCTCTCTGGAGATGCACCACGTCCATGGAAAAGGCCATAAGGCCTCAAGGCTAACCTGCCTGGTTCAATAGCCTATGGGATGGGAATGGATTTAAAAGACAATTACTTACCTGATCGATACTGCTTCTGTTCAGAGAGCGAGGGAGGGAGGGGGGAGACAGAGAGTCAGGGAGGGAGAGAGAGTGGGGAAGAGAGAGAGTCAGGGAGAGAGAGAGGGGGAAGGAGAGAGTCAGGGAGAGAGAGTCAGGGAGAGAGAGAGGGGGAGAGAGAGAGAGAGAGTCAGGGAGGGAGAAAGGGAAGAGAGAGAGGGGGAGAGAGAGAGTCAGGGAGAGAGGGAGGGGGAGAGAGAGAGTCATAGAGAGAGAGAGCGAGAGTCAGGGAGAGAGAGGGGGAGAGAGAGAGGGGGAAGGAGAGAGTCAGGGAGAGAGAGTCAGGGAGAGAGAGAGGGGGAGAGAGAGAGTCAGGGAGGGAGAAAGGGAAGAGAGAGAGGGGGAGAGAGGGAGGGGGAGAGAGAGAGTCATAGAGAGAGAGCGAGAGTCAGGGAGAGAGAGGGGGGGAGAGAGTCAGGGAGAGAGAGAGGGGGGAGGGAGAGAGAGAGGGGGGAGAGAGAGAGTCAGGGAGGGAGAAAGGGAAGAGAGAGAGAGGGGGAGAGAGAGTCAGGGAGAGAGGGAGGGGGAGAGAGAGAGAGTCAGGGAGAGAGAGAGGGGGAGAGAGAGAGGGGAGGGAGAGAGAGAGGGGGGAGAGAGAGAGTCAGGGAGGGAGAAAGGGAAAAGAGAGAGGGAGGGAGAGTCAGGGAGAGAGGGAGGGGGAGAGAGAGAGTCAGTGAGAGAGTCAGAGAGAGGGAGGGGGAGAGAGAGGAGGGAGAGAGAGAGTCAGAGAGAGACAGAGGAGAGAGAGAGTCAGGGAGAGAGAGGGGGGGGAGAGGGGGGAGAGAGAGAGTCAGAGAGAGAGAGAGAGAAGAGATAGAGAGTCAGGGAGAGAAACGGGGTGAGAGAGAGAGTAAAGGTAAACCTGGTTGTCTTTAGATTAGTCCATGGCTTGTTGAACTGAGGTGTTATTTCATGATATTTGGATTGATATTCCTATAGTGGAGAGATACAGGATGCTGTTGAGGATGCATTACCTGCCTACATTGTCAGTTAATAGGCTGTTGGATAGGCCTATTTTCTCCACTATGATAATCTGACATTAACATGAGTTTCCTACCTCATGCTTATCTTTTTTAATTTTTTTTATCAGAGTGTATAGGAGATGTGCCTACATAGGAGAGGCGGCTAGCCATAACCTTAATAGCAGAAGCTGTGGAATGGCTCTTTTAACATCTCTAGCTATCTGCTACATAACAAGCATACAACATGGCCAGTAATTGCCCAATACTAGGGCTGGGCGATATGGCAAATAAATGATCACGATATATATATCTTTTTTTTTCATTCGATAACGATAATTATCACGATATTAATCAAATCATGTTTAAAAGGTGCATGTCTGCTTCAGACTCAAGCCTGTCTGAACAAACCAAAGACATGAATGTTTCTTATTTTTTGTCAGAAGTAGAACTCACAAATAACATTTTAACTCTACTTTTTTTTTAAAGCCATGAGCAAGAAATACAAAAATAAAAAAACAGATAGTGCAAGTCAATATGCATTATAACTGGTAGCCTAATGGCACATCACAGTTGAAGCTGGGGTAGTTGTTGTCTTACAAGTTACAAGCAAGAAAGTGTTGTGGAATTTAGTAATCAATGTTCATAAATTTCAATTATATTTTTAGGTCTGCAACCCAGAGGTTGTAAAGTTCTGGTTTAAATGAAACAGACAGAGTTCCCATCTCACAATTAGTCAAATCCCATTTTATTCGCGAGAGCTATGCTGTGCATATCCGAAGATGTTCCTCTTATAACATTCTCTTAACCTACGCACATACATACACACTAACAGGAGGAGAGCTATCCTATCTACTTTTCTACCATTCTCGCCACAGTTGATCACTACCCAACTGACAGTTCCATTCCCCCCAAGATAAGGGAAACCTGGAGGGGTTCTCCCTGCCCCATCTTATCTCCCCAGAGTTATAGGCCGGGTCGGTTCAAACATAGGTTAAGGATTCTCTTTGCTTTCTTTCGGCACACACATACATTCCTCTCTTCCCCAGTCCAACCTATTTGGACTTATGTTTATCAGCTTTAATATCCTTGTCTATGCTACATAACCTCTAATCCCTAATGGTTAAGTTTCCGGGTAGAATTATTTAATCATTTATCTTCAACCGTTATAAATTCTGTTAACAGAAAGCCAAGTCTGTCTACGGTCTCTGGCTTTAAATCTGCCCTATGGCAGGTCACTATGTTGCCACCTATGCTAAAAAAAACACTCTGAGGGGGAGCTGGTCGCAGGAATGCACAGGTAGCACTTTACCAGGTGGCTGACTTTTTTGGGGTGGATCTTCCACCAGTCCAGTGGATTTGGTTTCACTGTCAGCATCAGGAGACTGAAGGTAGCAGCTGAGTTCCTTTTCTACCAGCTGGATTTCAGTAAGACCTGTGGTGGTGGACCATGGCTTCTTGAAAAAACTGCCCAGTGACTTTTCTCTTTTTAGCTGGTAGATGTGGTGAAGCAGCAGCAACGTCTCCCTGTGCTGGGCTTGGGTTTTCATGTCCCTCACTTAACCATCTCTGAGACAGCTCTTGCTTTTATGTGGCCCACCTTCTCCTCTTTGATGTAATGTGTTTTAAACCGAGGGTCGACCAACGAAGCTATTTCCAGGAGGTCATCTGTGGGAAGGTCTTCATATTTCTCATTCAGATAGTCCATGACTATCGTTTTGATGGTTTGGGTGAGCTCTGTTTTACCATCATCAGGTTTCATGACCTATAGAACAGGAGTAGTACTGGCTTCAGGTAAGACACACTGACATAAGACTCAATCTAGGAGTGGGGTCAATGCCTGGTTGATGGACTAAGAACATCAATATCTGTGTAGGTGGGAGCTAAGTGCCAGGTCTTCTTGTCACTGGACAAGACCTGTGAAATGGCTTTCTCCTGCTCCAGTACTCTTTGCATCATCTTTTGACGTGATCCCCAGCTGGTAGACGACTCTGGCACCAACTTGTGCTGGGGTAGGTTGTGTTCTTTTTGAGCAACTGCCAGGTCTCTCTTCTTTTCCACCAATAGGAAAAGGCACCTGCCACGTTCTTATACACTCCAACTGCTCGATCCACCCGTTTGTCTCTACCCACTCTCTCTAAGAGAAATCAAGAGATTTTAATTAAATGTTAAAATCACAGTAATCCCTTTAGTTATGTACAAATGTAATATTTGTACATAATCTTTGTACATACATCATCTAACTAATCACTTCAATATACACAATTGACAAGGTTACTTACCAACGATGATGTTTGAAGGCATTTATTTTTGAAGATTCCACTCTTTGTCAATATAGTGGATAGTGAGGCTAATGTAAGGCTCTGACGTGTAACTAGACCACAGATCGGTATTAGTAGCAAAATATGTCAAATCTGTCTTGAGCTGTTCTTCAACTTTTTCCCTACACTCAGCGTAGTGTTTAGGCAGTGCGGTGTGACAGAAATGTTTGCGGCCAGGGAGCACGTACCTGGGGTCAATTAAATTGATAAGCCTCTTGAAACCTTCCTTTTCGACTGTGCTAATTGGTTGCATGTCCTTAGCAATGCAATGTATAATAGCATTTGTGACGTCTTTGTGTCTTTTCGATGTTTGCTCGTAGGGCATAAACGCTGACAGTGTTGACTGCTTCGGGCGAACATCCCTAGATCGGCTGGTGCTTGAGGGGCGTTTATCAATACCGTGGCACAAACTCAAAGTTTCTGCATGTTCCAAAGAGTGATTTTGCTTCAGATGGGGAAAAAGTTTGTCGTAACATTGCTCTGCTCTGCTCTTTTTTTCTTCTCCTTTTAAGGGGTGGATCAGCTTAATATTGCGGAAAGATTGTTGCTTCCATCAATGTAATTATCTGCATCTTTTCCAATCCCCCATATCTTTTTTTTGGTAAATATATATATGCATACATATACACATATATACTGTACATACACATACCTATATAGATTAGAGGTCGACCGATTATAATTTTTCATCGCCGATACCGATACCGATTATTGGAATACCAAAAAAGCCGATACCGATTAATCGGCTGATTTTTTATATTTATTTGTAATAATGACAATTACAACAATACTGAATTAACACTTATTTTAACTTAATATAATACATCAATAAAATCAATTTAGCCTCAAATAAATAATGAAACATGTTCAATTTGGTTTAAATAATGCAAAAACAAAATGTTGGAGAAGAAAGTAAAAGTGCAATATGTGCCATGTAAGAAAGCTAACGTTTAAGTTCCTTGCTCAGAACATGAGAACATATGAAAGCTGGTGGTTCCTTTTAACATGAGTCTTCAATATTCCCAGGTAAGAAGTTTTAGGTTGTAGTTATTATAGGAATTATAGGACTATTTCTCTCTATACGATTTGTATTTCATATACCTTTGACTATTGGATGTTCTTATAGGCACTTTAGTATTGCCAGTGTAACAGTATAGCTTCCATCCCTCTACTTGCCGCTACCTGGGCTCGAACCAGGAACACATCGACAACAGCCACCCTCGAAGCAGCGTTACCCATGCAGAGCAAGGGTAACAACTACTCCAAGTCTCAGAGCGAGTGGCGTTTGAAACGCTATTAGCGCGCACCCCGCTAACTAGCTAGCCATTTCACATCGGTTACACCAGCCTAATCTCGGGAGTTGATAGGTTTGAAGTCATAAATAGCACAATGCTTGAAGCATTGCGAGAGCTGCTGGCAAAACGCACGAAAGTGCTGTTTGAATGAATGCTTACGAGCCTGCTGGTGCCCACCATCGCTCAGTCAGACTGCTCTATCATATCATAGACTTAATTATAACATAATAACACACAGAAATACGCCTTAGGTCATTAATATGGTCGAATCCGGAAACTATCATCTCGAAAACAAAACGTTTATTCTTTCAGTGAAATACGGAACCGTTCCATATTTTATCTAAATGGGTGGCATCCATAAGTCTAAATATTCCTGTTACATTGCACAACCTTCAATGTTATGTCATAATTTCGTAAAATTCTTGCAAATTAGTTCGCAATGAGCCAGGCGGCCCAAACTGTTGCATATACCCTGACTCTGCGTGTAATGAACACAAGAGAAGTGACACAATTTCACCTGGTTAATATTGTCTGCTAACCTGGATTTATTTGAGCTAAATATGCAGGTTTAAAAATATATACTTCTGTGTATTGATTTTTAGAAAGGCATTGATGTTTATGGTTAGGTACACATTGGAGCAACGACAGTCCTTTTTCGCGAATGCGCACTGCATCGATTATATGCAACGCAGGACATGCTAGATAAATTAGTAATATCATCAACCATGTGTAGTTATAACTAGTGATTATGATTGATTGATTGATTGTTTTTTATAAGATAAGTTCAATGCTAGCTAGCAACTTACCTTGGCTTCTTACTGCATTTGCGTAACAGGCGGGCTCCTCGTGAGGCAGGTGGTTAGAACGTTGGACTAGTTAACCGTAAGGTTGCAAGATTGAATCCCTGAGCTGACAAGGTAAAAATCTGTCGTTCTGCCCCTGAACAAGGCAGTTAACCCACCGTTCCTAGGCCGTCATTGAAAATAAGAATGTGTTCTTAACTGACTTGCTGTAACGGCTTTCCTCCTCCTCTTCATCAGAAGAGGAGGAACATGGATTGAACCAAGGCGCAGCGGAGTTTGTCGACATGATTTATTAAAGAAAAAACACGAACTCGACTAATACACTAACAAAACAAATAAACGGTGTAGACAGACCTAGACGACGAACTTACATAAAACATGAAGAACGCACGAATAGAGAAAATAGGCTACACAAAATGAACGATGAACAAACAAACCGAAAACAGTCCCGTGTGGCGCAACGACATACACAAACACAGGAGACAATCACCCACAACGAACACTGTGAAAACACCTACCTAAATATGACTCTTAATTAGAGGAACGCCAAACACCTGCCTCTAATTAAGAGCCATACCAGGCAACCCCTAAACCAACATAGAAACAGAAAACATAGAATGCCCACCCAAACTCACGTCCTGACCAACTAACACATATAACAAACTAACAGAAATAGGTCAGGAACGTGACATAACCCCCCCCATAAGGTGCGAACTCCGGGCGCACCAGCACAAAGTCTAGGGGAGGGTCTGGGTGGGCATCTGACCACGGTGGTGGCTCAGGCTCCGGGCGAGGTCCCCACCCCACCATAGTCAATCCCAGCTTCCATCTCCCCCTATGAATGTCCACCCTCATCTTACCCCCACAAAATCCTCTTGGTAACATCAACAACAGGGGCAGCACCGGGACAGAGGGATAGATCAAGACAGAGGGATAGCTCAAGACAGAGGGATAGATCAGGATATAGAGGTAGCTCAGGATAGAGAGGGAGATCAGGATAGAGGGGCAACTCCGGACTGAAAGGCAGCTCCGGACAGAGAGACAGCTCTGGACTGAGGGGCAGTTCTGGGTAAATAGCCGCTCCGGGCTAAGGGACAGCTCATGACTGGCTAACGGCTCTGGACGCTCATGGCTGGCTGACGGCTCTCGACGCTCATGGCTGGCTGACGGCTCTCGACGCTCATGGCTGGCTGACGGCTCTCGACGCTCATGGCTGGCTGACGGCTCTCGACGCTCATGGCTGGCTGACGGCTCTCGACGCTCATGGCTCGCTGACGGCTCTCGACGCTCATGGCTGGCTGACGGCTCTCGACGCTCATGGCTCGCTGACGGCTCTTGCAGATCCTGTCTGGTTGGCGGCTCTGGCAGATCCTGTCTGGTTGGCGGCTCTGGCAGATCCTGTCTGGTTGGCGGCTCTGGCAGATCCTGTCTGGTTGGCGGCTCTGGCAGATCCTGTCTGGTTGGCGGCTCTGGCAGATCCTGTCTGGTTGGCGGCTCTGGCAGATCCTGACTGATAACTGGCTCTAGCGGCTCCTGACTGACTATCGGCTCTGACGGCTCGGGACAGACGGGCGGCTCTAATGGCTCAGGACAGACGGATGGCTCAGACGGCGCTGGGGAGACGGATGGCTCAGACGGCGCTGGGGAGACGGATGGCTCAGACGGCGCTGGGGAGACGGATGGCTCAGACGGCGCTGGGGAGACGGATGGCTCAGATGGCGCTGGGGAGACGGATGGCTCAGATGGCGCTGCGGAGACGGATGGCTCAGACTGCACCTGTCTGGCGGAAGGCTCTGGCTGCTCCTGTCTGGCGGAAGGCTCTGTAGGCTCATGGCAGACGGGCAGCTTTGCAGGCTCATGGCAGACAGGCAGTTCATGCGCCGTTGGGCAGACGGCAGACTCTGGCCGGCTGAGACGCACTGTAGGCTTGGTGCGTGGTGCCGTAACTGGAGGCACCTGACTGAGGACACGCACTTCAAGCCTAGTGCGGGGAGCAGGGACAGGGCACACTGGACTCTCAAAGCCTGCTATATTCCTGGTGCGTGGTACCGGCACTGGTGGCACCGGGCTGAGTGCACGCACATCAGGACGAGTACGGGGAGAAACAACAGTGTGCACAGGACTTAGGAGACGCACATGTGGCTTAGTGCGCGGTGCCGGAACTGGAGGCACTAGGCTGGAGACACGCACCATAGGGAGAGTGCGTGGAGGAGGCACAGGGCTCTGAAAACGCACTGGAAGCCTGGTGCGTGGTGTAGGCACTCGTGGTACTGGGCTGGGGCGGGGAGGTAGTGCCGGAAATACCGGACCGTGAAGGCGTACTGGCTCCCTTGAGCACCGAGCCTGCCCAACCTTACCTGGTTGAATGCTCCCCGTCGCCCGACCAGTGCGGGGAGGTGGAATAACCCGCACCGGGCTATGTAGGCGAACCGGGGACACCATGCGTAAGGCTGGTGCCATGTAAGCCGGCCCGAGGAGACGCACTGGAGACCAGACGCGTTGAGCCGGCCTCATGACACCTGGCTCAATGCCCAATCTAGCCCTACCAGTGCGGGGAGGTGGAATAACCCGCACTGGGCTATGCACTCGTACAGGAGACACCGTGCGCTCTACTGCGTAACACGGCGCCTGCCCGTACTCCCGCTCTCCACGGTAAGCCTGGGAAGTGGGCGCAGGTCTCCTACCTGCCCTTGGCCCACTACCTCTTTGCCCCCTCCCAAGAAATTTTTGGGGTCTCCTCTCGGGCTTCCAGCCACGTCTCCTTGCTGCCTCCTCATACCACCGCCTCTCTGCTTTCGCTGCCTCCAGCTCAGCTTTGGGACAGCGATATTCTCCCGGCTGTGCCCATGGACCTCTCCCGTCCAATATTTCCTCCCAAGTCCATGATACCTGTGTGGAATCCTGCTCGAACTCACGCCGCTTGGTTCTGGATTGGTGGGTGATTCTGTAACGGCTTTCCTCCTCCTCTTCATCAGAAGAGGAAGAGCAGGGATCGAACCAAAATGCAGCTGAGTTTGTAGACATGATTTATTAACGAAAAACACGAACTCGACTAATACACTAACAAAACAAATAAACGGTGTAGACAGATCTGAATGACGGACTCACATAACACACGAGAACGCACGAACAGGGAAAAAAGCCTACACATAAATGACACTGAACAAACAAACCGAAACCAGTCCCGTGTGGCGCAACGACATACACAAACACAGGAGACAATCACCCACAATGAACACTGTGAAAACACCTACCTAAATATGACTCTTAATTAGAGGAACGCCAAACACCTGCCTCTAATTAAGAGCCATACCAGGCAACCCATAAACCAACATAGAAACAGAAAACATAGAATGCCCACCCAAACTCACGTCCTGACCAACTAACACATATAACAAACTAACAGAACTAGGTCAGGAACGTGACATAACCCTCCCCTAGACTTTGTGCTGGTGCGCCCGGAGTTCGCACCTTATGGGGGGAGAAGAAGTATTTGATACACTGCCGATTTTGCAGGTTTTCCTACTTACAAAGCATGTAGAGGTCTGTACTTTTTATCATAGGTACACTTCAACTGTGAGAGACGGAATCTAAAACAAAAATCCAGAAAATCACATTGTATGATTTTTAAGTAATTAATTTGCATTTTATTGCATGACATAAGTATTTGATCACCTACCTACACAAGTCTGGTTCTATATATTTTCAAAGAAGCTTGGATCATCATTATTTGGACCGTATAGTTTAATAAGCCATATCTGTTAATTGTCCAATAACTAATGTAAATAATCCATCTACGTTGATGATCTGTTTGGACAATTTGCACATTTGGATTAAAATGACTGTTAATTAATAAAACCATCACCCCTTTTGAATGTCTTTGCCCATGGGAGAAATATATTTCGCTCCCCCAGTCCTTTTTCCACAAAACTTCATCTAAAATTGTTGAATGAATTTCCTGTAAACAATAGATATTATATTCCTTCTCTTTTAGCCAGGTAAATACTGATCGTCTTTTCTTATTATCTGCTAAGCCATTACAATTGTAACTGGCTATACTTATTTCACCACTTACTATAATGAGACACAACTTTCAATTCTATTCATCAAAATATATGTTTGTAAACGTACCATTAAAAAGTAACATGATGATTGAGTGTCTATATGAAAATCATGGCAACGTGGCTGTAAAGCCTAGTAGCTCCCCTCTCTCTCTCTCTCTCTCTCTCTCTCTCTCTCTCTCTCTCTCTCTCTCTCTCTCTCTCTCTCTCTCTCTCTCTCTCTCTCTCTCTCTCTCTCTCTCTCTCTCTCTCTCTCTCTCTCCTCTCTCTCTCTCTCTCTCTCTCTCTCTCTCTCTCTCTCTCTCTCTCTCTCTCTCTCTCTCTCTCTCTCTCTCTCTCTCTCTCTCTCTCTCTCTCTCTCTCTGTCCTCTCTCTCTCGCTCTCGCTCTCTCTCTGTCTCCCTTCCTCATCTCTATTGACTAAAGTCTCAGAGGTATTGTAGGTGTTTATAGAAAGACTGTATAAGTGACAAAGACAAGCGTGTCTGCTCTGCTCTGCATCACTTCCTCCTGGGTTGGTGAAGTAAGGGAGGCAGGCACCCTGTTTTCTCTTCCGTTCCCATGGGACTCTTTTAGAATACAGTACCAGGGGAATCAATTTACCGCAGGGAATTAGGCACCTGGAATCAATTGAGTTCCAAGTTCTAGTTTATGACTGTAATGATAATGAAGTAGCCTATATCAGTGCACATTTGACCTCGTTATAAGATGTAAATTATTGAAGGAAAATGTGTTACCATCTCTACCATCTCTGAAATGAGAGATAACTTTTCACCTCCAATGGATGGACTCCATCTCCATGCCCCAATAATTGCAACTGTGCCTTCCTATGACCCT